>NC_045476.1:124275731-124575731 GCF_009650955.1 Corvus moneduloides | reverse complement strand
AAGAGATTTGAGAAGGGTACAAGACTTCAAGTAGACTTCACAACCCTTCACAAACTGAATATTCACAGACAAAGATACAGTCCTTGCTTTTTTCTACGGTGGATTTCTCTCTCACACATGGGACACTTTCTGTGACTCTCTAGCTTGCTTGATGCTATATAACCACTTGATGATTCTGGCATTCCTTTCAATGGCAGAAATGCCGTATGGCACACGGTCATTGGCACTGTCATCATTTCTAAGGTCACTGTTGCTGTCCTGAGACTGTTCACAGTCTGAGCTAATCATGCTTGCACTGCGAAAGTTGAGGGATATAATATCAGAGTTAGCCCTTGCAAAGTTTTCCATCCCGAGGTTTTCAAGCTCTTCAGGATCCAGTCCGCAGTAGTTAAAGAACCGTTCGACATCTGCGTCAACGCGAAAGTATCTGTCGCTCAAGTCTGACTTTGATCGCTGTAGGGAGGGTCTTCTACTAACTCCGCATCCAGACTCGACTGCCTCAATCTCTGGGGATTTCAGGGTGGCAATGGCAGCGATTTTGGGCTTTGGAGGCAGAGGTGGGGCTGAACTACTGCAGGGTATTGCTTTTAAGGGCTTTGCACTAGTTACTTTCCTAATGTCTGAAGAGCTGTGAGAGACATGTAAGAAAGTCTCTGCTGACTGATCTAGCAGCCTTCTGCTGACATTGGAGCTGCTCTCCTGTGGGCTGCTCCAGCCCTGCGTGGGGTAAACCTTCAAGGATTCTGCGAATGAGTGTCGGTTCAGCTCTGTTGAATCGGCTCTGTGGGGTGGCCAATTTCGGGGACCGTGCTTATGCCCTGAACCTGAGCTGGAGCCTTCAGAGCTATTGATGATGTTCTTCAAAATCTCGAGTTTCAGATTTTCTCTCTGGACTCCACTCTCAGTCTTTGCATTGTTGCTGAAGACCTTCAGGGTGGGGCTCCCCAGCGCTCGCTTGACCGCGGGACAGACCGGTGGCTTCGCCAGCACTGCCGGCTTCACAGGCTCCTGCTTGGCATTGATGACCTCCTGGCTCTTGACATATTTCGCCTTGTCAGCTTCAAGCCTCTCCACTGCACTCAGTCTTTTTGGATTAGGCTCCGCCTGCCTGCGAAAATAGTCAGGTCCTTTGTTCAGGATGCGGAGAGGAACGGCAGATGTGAAAGTCACGGCAGGGCTGACCGGCTTCACCATGCTACCTGTCGGTAATGTTTCTGTAGGCATGTTTGGTGGTCTTTCCCCCGCAGCCGTTTTGGATTCTTCTCTGGGATCTCCTAAATGCACGGTGCAGAAACATGTACATTAAGCACAATGAGTAGCCGATGAATCCTGGGATCTGAGCGTTAGCAGCAGTGCCTCATCTCACAGCTCATTAAATAACACTGCGTTTCTCTTTTAAAGGCAGCCTTTGTAGGGCAAGGGCACCCGACACAAGTCCGTATTAGTCTGCTCCGCTGACTCCTTTCTTCTCGCTGAAAGATGTGGGATTCTGGCCGTCCCCTTTGCGCTCCACGACCGGCAGCGATCTGAAATGCAGAATAACCAACCACACGTTAGCGGGAGCGCCTGACATCAGAGCGATAGCAACAGCTGCCTCCCGGCCCTCCTCTCCCACCGCCGCCTGGGATGCTGCCGCGGGTGGCACAGCGAGGCAGCGCGCAGGGTGCCCCTGCCCCGCTCCTGCCCAGCACCCCTCTGCATCTTACAAGACATGTATTGCTTGATATGTACACTCTGAGCTTGGATTTAATGAAATTACACTGGGAAATTTAAAAAAAAAAAAAAAAAAAATTCAAAAAAATTAAGAATTAAGCCCCACCACAATACAGCCATATATTTCTACAGGGAGAAGGGGAAGCAGAATGAGACAATTCAGAGACTTAGACCCACCCATCTGCCAGTAAAAGAGAACTTCATATTAATATATTTGCCTTTGTTAAGTTGTATTGTGAACATATTTTATCTCTAAACCCCAAACATTTTTCTCTTTATAGAAAACATACTGTATAAATCTCAGCAATTAAGTGTATTTTCCTTATTCATTAAATTGTCCAGAAAACAATCTGGTCTAAAAAGCAGAGAGCAACAGAGACATGTAGTGTTTTAAGTGCAATGCACAACTGTCCTTGTAAATCTAATTTAAAAAATCAACAGATAAAAACAGGAGATGTCACTAAATCCACCAATTCCAGTTCCAAGTCTGTTTGAACACTAGTACCCACAGCACTGGTGCTCCAGCAATAAAAAAAGGCTTTCAAAGCTCTCATGATCACCTTACAGGCTTAACAGAACAACAGAAAATGGCTTTGTTTTTTTATGCAAGATTTTGGGAAAACGCAAAAACATTCTGACTGGGTTTGAAAAAAAGAACTTGTCTTCAACATGTAGATATAATCATTCAGGTTTTCTATCAGGCAGTAAGTACAAATGAAATTTATCTTCTAAATTATTTTAAGGTTCTATCACTTAGATTGTCACAACAGTCTAAAATCCAACACCACAGATGATATTACAAGTGTTGAAACAATTTTTCCTACATGAGGCACTGAAGGGCACTTATCACAGAATCTACTTCTCAAGCAGTGATTTCGCTAATGGGTCTCATTTGTTTTATTACTGCCCCATTAATCCATGATGCCCTCTTTAATATCCCATTTCTATTATCACTGTGATCTTCAGGGAGAGAAAGAAAAGCAGCTGCTACTTCTTCACTCTGTCCTAAGGAACAGAGAGCAGCATCCTTCCCTGGGATGACTTGCTTTCATGTTACTGTCATCCTGTGTGTGCTCATCCATCAATACCCAACTTACTAATACAGGGTTTACATTGTTTTGACCAAAAAAACCCACAAAAAAATGAAATTCCAGCTTACATTAACAGTAAAAAGAAAACCACCTCAACTACTGATGTTTAGAAATATGTGATATATACATTGAATTTTCTCTATATATTGTCCAAGGTCAAAGCAAGCAAATAAAATATACGAATGCTATAATGAGATTATAGGAAAAAGCTGAGCTTTCTCCTGAAGGCTCACTGTCACAAGCATTCTTCAAATACAAACTAACATATTTAGGTGGGTGATAAACCAGACACGCGTTCAGTGCAATTGAAAGGGTAGTGAAATGTTAATTAAACTTCTCTTTCAATGTTGTTTTATAAATCCTAGAGCTAACTCCTCAGCAGCTTGACTTCCTGAATTTAAACTAAGTCTCTCTGAAAGAGAAAAAGCTTTCCTCATTTGAATCAACATATTTATTGATACTGTTTTGAAATTAAGTATGAAATTTCCAAATGCACAGAAGGCAATTCCAACATGCATCCGCACACACATTTCTCTTCCATACACACAAATCAAATCTTTCCATGTTGCCAGCTCAGAGCTGGATGGCTAAGTGCCTGTATAAACACCCCATTGATGTGTATATTTAATACTTGTGCGTGGAAATAAAAGCTATGTGAGAGCAGGGGTTTCATCCAGAGGAAGAAAACCCCACAAACAATGCAGTTCTCTGTACTAAACACTGTCACCCAACTGAATTACTACTTGAGTAAGCAAGACAAGTTTCCTCCTTGACCACTGTCATGAAAGGTGACCATGGTCCTGCCCCAGAGGACAGCTACCAACTCCATTCTCCTCCTGGTGAGTGGCTCCACACATACCACGCTACAGATCAGAGCTGCGGGAACTGAGGCCTCGGGCTTGAGGCTGCTTTTGGAAGCCTTTTCATTTAACATTTAACATCTTCCTCACTTTGGACAGCCCTCATCAATGTCAGCAAGCATTACTTAGGAGGCTGAGAATACACATTGGCTTCAACACCACACTTAAAAGGAAAAAAAAAATAAGGAAAATAAATCCGACCATGCAAGCATGTTTATCTGAGAGAACAAGCGCGCTTGTTTGCAAGCACGTATGGAGCCAAGTGCCCCGGAGTCAACAGAAACATGCTGCAACTGGCAATGTGCTTCAGGCATCTAGAAAGAAAAGCAAGGACCTGGTGAGGAGCCAGGGCAGAAATGTCCACCTGAGCCAGCACAGAGAGCCTGGGGGGTAACAGCCAAGTGGTTACGTGGCCAGCCATAGAGGCTTTGTACCTGTGGGGCTGCTGGTATAAATTAAGGAACACACACACAGCTAGGAAAAGAAATGAACTTTTTGTGTATTGTTTAAACTACTGCATTTCACTGAAATGCTGCACTTGAATATCACCAGAAAGCTTATTCAGTATTCTCATCTCAGAGAGATAAAAATTACTAACCAGATACAGTTAAAAAAGAAAGCGCAATGAAAGAGAAGTGGATAAATTTAAATAATGAAACTTCTGCCTGTGCTGGTGATGGCTGCAGCCTGATCCTGCTGCTAGCTGGGAAAGTGAGTTCAGTTCCTACCAGCCATGGGCACCTGAAACACCACAGAGACACTACAGAGCCTTGCTACTTATTAATTTTATTGCTAATGATAGAGGTTGAGAGCAGCAGTACAGTGTAGTCTTAGGAAGACTTAGATTCCAGTTGTGAAAATCATCATTGAAGCAACCAGGGTAGAGAAATGGCTTTTTTCTGGCTTAAACTCCAAAGAAACTCACTGATTAGGCATCTGAATTCCCTCTTGTGTACATCTGTGGTACCAGTAATGCCCTGCAGAAATTCAAAGGCAAATAGGTTTTCTTCACCCACGCCCAGAATATGTGTGAAATATACCTAGGGACACAAGAAATGTTCCTTTCTCTCTGTTTACACCCAGATGTCTGCTCTATAGGTGTAATCCTTCTATGGACTGACCTGCATTTTTCAGGATTCACTCTGGATTTCCATTATTGCTCTTCCTCACAATACTACTGGACTTAAGAAATTATTTCAAGAAAAACAAAGACAAAAAACTTATGCATGCATTCAAACATAGTTCTATTTAATACTATGCATACTTTAATAAAACCTTCCTGAAAGTTCTTACTGAGTTCCTCTAATACCCTGCAACTATTGCAGACCTGCTGAGTAGAATACAAAATGCACAAAGTTTTGGGGTTTTAAAACTGCATTTTCAGCCAGACACTTCAATTCAGGATTCCTTTGTTGCAGAGGCAGAGATTCAAAGCATTTAATTCATTCTAGGCATCACACTCTAATCACTCTTAGTCCACAATATGTTTGTCAGATATTCCTATTTAAATAACCAATGCCCTACTTGCATGATTTAGGGGAACACAACACAGCCCAGAACAGCAATAGCTATACAACTAACATTAACTACAAATGTATCTCCTATAAAATATTCTTTCCTTAATTTAAAGCCAAGACATTAGGAGGAGATAAACTATGCAGAAACTTTGGAATCCCAGGCCCATATATTCTAAATATGCAGTTTCTTGAAATGTATGAGAAATTTATGAACAGACCCTATTGTGGCAAGTATTTATTTCTAGCACTGTTATGAATACAATAGTATTGTTCAATAATATAGTCCATTTTTTCCTCTCATACCCAAAACTGCATTCTAAACACAGACTGAATGATGTCAACTGACAGTAAATAGCATGCTTCCACTCCCTGGTTCTGTGGTGCCCTGTAGCTCCTACACATTGGCCACGTTTCAGCCAGTCTATGTCTAAAAGTATCCACAGAAGGGCACTACGTATTTTAGCAGTATTCAAGTTACAAAAAAAGCAGCAAAAAGCAATGTGAAAATGTGGTCCAAATGTAATTAGTGAAATTTCTGTCCTTGACTTTGGTGAGGACATTGCTCAATGAAGCTCTTGCTCTTAATTCATTCCTCTGGCACAGCAGATGAAGGGATTGCACAGAAGGTAGGATGATGCACAGTGGATAAATATAATGAAGGCTGACAGCCTTTACTCTGCTTTCCTTGATATTTAAAGGCCCGTGTCAATTTTATTTTCCAGGTGATAAAATATCACTACCATTACCTCAAGATGCACCATAAACATGACATAAATTCCAGTGTAAGTAATCAAGAAGTGGCTGCACCAGGATTCAAAGAGTTCTCGAAACAAAATCTGCACAGGAACACAGGACACAGATGGAAAATGTCAGGCCCCTCTAACACCTGGATGCACTTCAGAGCTGCAGGTCCCATTACCCATTACCCAAGATGCTGGTTTGTTAACAGTCACTGCAAGGCCTACAAATGAGAGCTTTGCTGAGAACAACTGGTACAGGTCTATGCACTAAGTTATACTAATGTGTATGCCTAAAACTGATACAAGTTCTTCTGTGGGTAATTGTCTCTGTAATCCTCACATATATATGTTACTAAGTTTAAAAATACAGGCAAAGCCTAAGTCAACTTGGCTGAAATTGATAAAAGGTCATCCATATCCAGAATGGCAACAGTATTTCATTTTTTAAACCAATTTTAGATAAAGATGTGTATGCTGTGTAGACTTGATCTCACATAATATTAACTGTCAAGATAAAGCATAAGGAGATAAAATAGTCTTTCAGATATACCATGACTCAAAATACTAATGAAAGTGCCTATTTT
Source organism: Corvus moneduloides (assembly GCF_009650955.1). Classification (NCBI taxonomy): domain Eukaryota; kingdom Metazoa; phylum Chordata; class Aves; order Passeriformes; family Corvidae; genus Corvus; species Corvus moneduloides. The sequence goes on along the minus strand of NC_045476.1, from coordinate 124,569,226 downwards.
CAAATCTGTTCCTCCCTAAAACATGGAACAGTGAACAGTAAGAGTAACATCTATCTGTTCAAGTACACATTTAAACCTTCGAAAGGTCATGAATGATGTGAACTGCAGTGACCTAAAAATAAGAGTGGCAGAATTATGTAGACAAGAGAAATTTCCACCAAGTGGGAAAGTAGTAACTTTGGCAAAGGCAGTCACTTTTCACTGCTGACATACTACTTCCAACCAAAAAACCCCAAACTACAACTAGCATTGTCTGTAATAGCTTATACAGCTGAGCATAATATGGGCTGATATATTTATGCTAATTCTGCTTTGCTCTTACACCAAAGACTTTTAAGACAAAACTCTCCATAAATACAACAGCATCACCACTGAGCACTCTTCCTATTTCAACATGCATTGAAGGTGGTGAGGCTTAAAGCAGAACATTGCCATAACCACAAATGCTAACACTGTTAAGTTGAAGTAGCTGCTGGAAAATCCATGGAGGTATAAACATCTGGAAAGCAGAAAAGCAACCTAGCAACTATAGTTACATACTAACCCAGTAACGTATGCCTAGAGCTCACCGGGAGCTGGACAGAGATGCCTCTTCGAAAGAAAAAACTTTAGAAAGTATTTTGCTTCTTTTTAGCTCTGAAATCCATCACTGTTACATCTCCTACCCAGTAGCAATAATCCACTCTCAGTGATGCTTCTGGGTTAAATACTGTCCTATAGACACCTCACAATGATGAAAACTCTGATTTCTTTCAACAGGCTGCATAAATCCACAAGAAAGGCCAGAAATGACGTTTCCCATTCTTCCAACGAGACAGTACAAACCAATATAAAATGTCTTATTATTTAGAGCAATACTACAGGCTGTGCTTGTAAAAGCTGTAGTGGAAATCAGTTCTGTTTTCTTTGGACTCCTGTGTTGCTTAGACAGTATTGTGTTCTTTGCAATAATTTCAGTTGCTCATTTAAACAAAAAAAATCAGAGAAGGGACTAAAAAATTATAATAAGGAATGCAATTTTTTATTATATTTGTAGCCTTATGTGAATATTTCTATTTCAGTGTTCATTTTATGAGAATGATGCTGTAAACACTTCACAAAGTTTTAGGAAACACCCTTACTGCTTGTTCATCAGCCAGTGTCAATGGTCTCAAGTCCAAACCACTTCTATACTTTTAATTTTGCGTCTCTCCATAAGCATCATGTTTTAAATTTACAGCCTCCTCCTTACAACAAGGCCACAATTCCCAGTTTATCCTGTGGTCTCCAGAGCCTACACAGTTTTCCCAGGATGTTTTATGCACTTTTAGAAATCAACACAATCCCCTTCTTCAATACAGGATACTTGGCCCTGGTGTTCAGTTACATTTCATAGGTTCATCAAACCCTGATAATAGGTCCCTGTCGTACCAAGTCCCACCTGCTGGGTCCCCCTTCTCTGGGAAAAGGGGGGCTTTTACTTCTCTCCTACTTCTCCACCTCCTTTTCACACCGCTTCCCCATTTTTGCAAGATGCAGTAACTCCTGCTCTGCTCTGATGGAAGGAGCAGTGCTATCTGCACTACACTTTTCTTTTCTTCTCCACTGATAGGAAAAGTTAGCATCTCGTCTCCTTGCTCCTGGGAGATGTCCTTCACGGCCATGCTTGGATTTGGCATCCTGGTAAACCACCTTTTTTTTCCTAGTGGTAGCGCTTCCAGTGTGCAGGGGAAAAAAAAGTTAATTGGGGGTTCACTGCTGCAAAGTGGGGGATAACAGAGGGAGGCAGAACAACAAAATAATACCAATTACAAAGCTCAGCAAAAATGTTTTGAATGGAATAGTATTCATTTTAGTTCCCATCTCAAGTCAATGGTAATTCTTAAGAAGTCCACTTTCAGAGAGAGACATACGTTATGCTACCGAAATCCTTATGGCAATAGGTATAGTAGAAATCATATGCACTTGCCAAGAAGGAAATAAAAATCTATCCACAAAAATGTGGAGATACACCTGCAAAACACCCTCCTTCTAGTATTACCACAGATACATCACATCACTAGCAGGATTTTCAGATTCCATCACCCACGTAGCCCCCAAAAACACTGCCAAGTCTGGACCTCAACAACAGAAGCACAAGTGTCATCAGTAATCAGGCAGCTGGGAAACAGCTGTAACTTCTGCAGTGTCCCTCACCAAAAGAATTATAGTCATTAACTCACCTGTAGAACAAACATCTTGATAGCAGTATTTTCAAAATGCCAATTCTGAGTAATTTGTCACACTGGGATAAATTAAACATAGTCCTAAATCCTTAAAATGTTTGAAAACTTGTATGAATGTTAAAGCACTCTACTGCAGCATACCAGCGCAGCTATGGGATTAGATTAGGCCTTAATTACACTATGGAGTAAGCCCTAGAACATAAATCACTTTGGCTTAGAAGAACTTGATATCTTAGAAATACTAAGAAATCAAGCCAGATTTAAATGGACAAAGTGCAAGTATAGATTTTCAAAACAAATGTTTATATTAAATGTGCAGTGTGTCTACCAACACAGCTTTGTAGTCAGAGACTTGAGGACCCCATGACCAGAAGATTTCTGTGTGTTCACCTCCTTCATAACTACTGCTGCAAGACAACATAACCTCAAGCTGAGCCCTCAAAACTCATCAGCACTGAAACACACACACCTAAAATGGCATATTCTGTGGGGAAAGAGAGTGTCTGTTCACCATTAAAGTGGCAGCAGTGCTCATAAAATTTTGGGTGACTGATATTTAGGCTTGGATCTCACCACAAAGCACATGTTCTTCTGCCAGTACTTTTCCCCTCAACTAATAAATTGAGAATTACTTCTGAGCTCTTCTGTCTGCCTATAAGGCCTCAGCTATGTCCTGAACATCAAACCAAGTCAGAACCTGGACACTTTCCCCATCTCACATGTATGACTTCTATGGCTGTACATCTCCCCTATTTCACTTCTATGAAAGGGAACGGTGAGAAATCTGGAATGATCATGACCATGCAGGACAGAAGAGATGTTCAGGGAAAGAGGCCCATGAGCATGGCCTGAGCACCCATGCCACCCAGCATAGGTGAGGCTCTTACTTCTATTAACAGACATGCAAGCAACTAAGCTTGATGATAACTCACAATCTGTAGAAAAACCAGGGATCTCCTCACCTTAGTCATCCATGCTGTCTTATCCAGCAGCTACCTGCCAGCCCTAAAAACGCAGTCAGAGTTGTGGAGGATGACAAAGAAAACACTTCTCCACTAGATTTGGAGTCAAGACTGGAAGCAGGCCTCCAGGGCAGATACTCAAGAGTGCCGGGCTATACCCGGCACTATACAAATGTCTCAATTGTGTGTGTCAACAGCATGGTGCCACTCCTTCCAGTGGTGCCCAGCAACAAGGAGCAGTGGCCAGAAACAAAAACAGAGGAAGTTCCACCTCAACAGGAGGAAGAACTTCTTTACACTGAGGGTGGCAGAGCACCAGAACAGGCTGCCCAGAGAGATTCTGGAGTCTCCCACTTTGGAGACATTCAAAATCCACCTGGACACTTTCCTGTGTCACCGGCTCTAGGCGACCCTGCCTTGGCAGGTGAATTGGATGAGATGATCTCCAGAGGTGCCTTCCAACCCTAACAATTTTGTGATTCAGTATGTAGAGACAGATTCCTCTCCAGCACTTCCTTTCAAAGGCCTCCACTTAAAAAAAAAAGTGTTTGCAAGTTTTCTTTAAATAAAGAGCAAAAAAGACCACATAGGGTGTTGGGGAAGATGAAACAGGAAAGCCTTATAAATATGATTGCTTGACAAAAGATTTTGGGAATATGAAAACTACAGGCGACATCGAAATGAAAGCCACTTTTGAAATACCAAGTCTTAGTTACTGAACAACTGGAAAACAATGGTATGGCTGACTGAAGGTAATCCCCTCTTGATTGAACAATACCCTCTGCTTGCAGGCAGGTCCAAGGGTTAGAGCGGACCCTACTAGCTCAGCAGAAGGGGTCCAAAGAGTAGTTTTTAGAAGTTAAGATGTAACACTCTATGGTAATATAAGAACTCTTATAGGCTGTATGTAAATGCTATAGGATTTGTATCTTGTATTAGATTGGTTAGTGACAATTAGAATATTCAGTACAGAAGATGATTTATTGTATTGTAACCAGGACTTCAGACTTTTCCACTTCCACTCTTGCTCTTATTCTTACTACTTCTCCCTCACTCTCCTTGCTCTTACACTCTCTCTCTCTCTCTCTCTCTCTCTTACCCGCTTACTCTCTTGCTCTCTTGGGCCTGCTCAGAGCTGAGTCTGGCAGCTCTGAGCAGTGCCCCTATACCCACGCCCTTTGCAATAAACCGCCTGTGTCCCAAGATCTGCCTATAGAGATCTCTCGTCACCCGACTGAACCCGTCAGTAACGAACAGTCTGGCGCCCACCGTGATTGCCGAACCCACACCCAGCACCTGCAGTCTGGCGCACAACGTGATTGAACGCCCGGTTCAGCTTTCTCCATCTGTGGGAGACTTCTCCATGGACGGTAACTAAAAGACCAGTTATACCACCTAGAACTTGTCGTGAGCACGGCATACCGTTGCTGCGCATCGTAGTAGCTGGAGCTCTATAATTCTGCCGAGGCAGCCTTCGAGCACGGGGATTACCTGGAGCTCTTGGAGGGAATTGCCTGGCAGTCCTCGAGCACGGGCGGCCACTGCTGCGCAGCGGCTACCTGGAGCTCTTTGAGGAAGTTTGCCGTGACACCCCTCGAGCACGGACACGCTGCTAAGCAGTGCTGACTGGAGCTCTGCAGAGGGAAACCTGCCGCACGCCCCGAGCACAGGCGAGTAGTGCTGAGCACCACCCGTGCTGGAGCTCAGTGCGGACCCACCCGTGAGGTCCTGAGCACGGAAAGCCGTTGCCAAGCGACGCCTGAAACCCGAGCTCTGGGAAAGGACCTAAAAGCGGCGTCCTGACTGCCGAGTGGAGTGCCTGGCCAGCCCCGCACGACAGACGTCTGACTAAGGACGCTGCTCCTGCGACATCATCTAAGTGAGTATCATACTGGTCTAAAAAATGGGACAAACCCACTCTGCCCATGACAGAGATCTCTATAAGCAACTTAAGCATTTACTTATAAGCTCTGGTCCAAGTCAGTTGCCTAAACAGGAGCTAAAAAATCTTTTAGAATGGACTCGAGTTAATTTCCCAAATGCTGACCGTTCAGCCGTCTTTACAAGAGACTTTTGGGACACAGTTGGGGTTAAGCTCTTTAATAATATCTCCTACCGGGATATGGCTGCCGCGCAGCTGCTCCCAGCTTGCAGAGTGCTGGTAGAGCTGTTTGCTGCGATGGCGCCGCCCGCAGCAGTCACCCCGCCGAGCCCGGCTCCTGCTGCGAGCCTGCCCCTTGCCGCCGCAAGCCCTGCTCCTGCTGCGAGCCCACCCCTTGCCGCCGCGAGCCCGCAGCGGGGCACGGCCCCCGCCTCTCCGCCGGACCTTGCGGCTCCAGTACCCGCGGTCCGGCTGACTCGCGCCGCCCCGCCCCCCGCGCTCGCGGTCCCGGCACCCGTTACCCCGGCCCCAGCCACCCCACCGGACCCTACGGCCCCTCCCACCGCTCCCGCCATCCCCGCCCCTGCCATCCCGCTCGTCCCCGCTGTCCCTGCTCCCGCGGTCCCCGCCCTCGGTTCCAGCGTCTCCGCGGCCCCGCCCCTTGCCCCTGCCCCCCCGTGCCCCCCCCCGTTTCCGTCATCGCGGCTCCACCCCCCGCTGCTGCCGTCATTGTTACCCCGCCCCCCGCTGCTGCCATCATGATGGCCCCGTCCCCCGGCGGTACCCCTGCGGGACCAGCGCCTACCCCCCTGCTACCTACGGGTGTTACCCCTCCCCCAGCCGCGCCTGTTATGGCCATGGCTGCCATTATAGCCGGCCCCCCGCAAAGCCAAGTCGCGACCCTTCTTCCAGCCCCCCAGGTCCCCCCCCCCGACACGGCGCCTATGGTAGCCATTGTTCCATCCGCGTCCGTCGCTGCTGCATCTTCACAGTCTCCTGCCGCTCCCGAACCACCGGTGCCTACAGCGCTGGTCACGGCCGCGCTGGTGTCCCCGGCACCCCCTGTGCACGTTACCGCACAAACCCTACCCCCCCACCCTGCCGTTCAAGCGCACACAGCATGCCCCGAGCTGTCCCCCGGCCCCGCGGCAGCACAGACGCCTGTGTCTACTCCCGTCCCTGCTACCGTTCCTGTGCAATTCCCCGATCCCGGCACACCATCGCTTGCGCTGGGACGCGAGCCACTTGGTGCCGGTGCCGCAGTGTCTGCACGGATGTCTGCAGTCTCCTCCGTTCCTGCCGCTGCTCCAGCTCCGTCTCCCGGCACCGCCGCTCCGGCAGCGCCGTTCCTGCCCGCCGCACCACCACCCACCCCAGCCCAGCCTACAAGCTCCCACCAGCAGCACGCCGCGATCCAGCCACCGGCCCTCCTGCCTCCCGCTTCTCAGAATACTGCAGTCCCACCGCCACCGGCATCCATGATCGTCCCATCACCCCCTCCCGCGGCCGCAGCCCCAGCCCCTGGTTCTGCAGTCCTGCCATCTCCCGCTCTGCCCGAACCGCCCGCCACACGGACTGCTGCCATTACAGCCTGCCGCGCTGACCTGATGACGCAACCCACGCATGCGCAATTGCTGCAACACACGCATGCGCAATTGCTGCAACACACGCATGCGCAATTGCTGCAACTCCCAGATCAGCGATATCACTCCGCTCACACTCCTCCAACCACAGCACCGCTCCCGGCACCAGCCGCACATCTTCCCGCGACTCCGCCGCCTGCCTCCCTGACTCCGCCGCCGCTTCCCGGAGCCAACCCAAGCAGCACCAACTCACGCCCGCACCTCCTCGAACACCCAGCCGCGCTATCGCCCTCTGTGCTCCCGGCACCGAATGGGACTACTTTGTATCACCAATCGATCGCACAGCTACAGCCAGGCACACAAGCCGTGCAACAAGGAGAGGGAGGGTGGAATATGACACCTGCTTTTATAAATACAGGACAGACTGAGAACTATTCTGCCCCTGCAAATGCCAACCCCTTAATCCCAATACAAAACAATTCCGAAAAACAACTAAGTCTGTTCCCAAACAGCTCTGGTGTCCCCCCAGTGTTTGGGACAGACTTCTCAACTCAGAAAGAGACACTAAACCCTGAAGATTCGCCTGCATTAATCCCAAAAGTAGAAAACTCCCAAAAATGTTTCAATAATTTTCAATTTACAGACTGGCATGAAGTCAGACGCCAAATTTGCAAAGAAGAAAATCTAAATCCTTTAGCTATGCCTGTACTATTCAGCCAGCAAGCTGGTGGTCCTAGAACATGGCAAGCTATCCCACACCATGAGATTAAAGAGTTGCGGAAAGCAATAAAGGACAGTGGTATCTGCTCTCCATACTTTAAGCAACTGCTAAAAAGTACCCTAAAAGGAACACATCAAACTTTAAAACGCATTTTAAATCAACAGAAAGGGGAAGAAGCCCAGGCTACACCTCAAAGAAGGTTGAATAAAGCCTTGTATGTTTATAATTTCTTGAATAGCTCTGCAGAAGAGCCTGATCCCCCCATTTATAGACATTTCTTAAACAACAAAAAAGCAAAACTGAAAGAGCACCCCCCAGTTTTAATTAAGAATTTAGCGTCAGGAAAAATAGAAAGACCTTATGATCTTATAACGTGGGGAAAGGGATTTGCATGTCTCTCCACAGGTGAAGGAACCAAGTGGATTCCAGCAAAGAACGTGAAGCTGTACCACGCATCAAAGCCCACTGTCAGTTCCACTTCAGCCAGTGACCCCGCGAGTGGAAGCCGAGAAGCCGGCACTGAAATGTGAACTAGGCAGAACCACTGAGAGAAGATTGTCTGCCAGAAACAGCTCAAGAAAAGAATGGAGTTTTAGCATTATTTGCGTAGATGCATGTTGCTTTTAACCTTTTGTTTTTGTTTTTGTAGTGAAGCTTTACCTGTAAATCAGCCAAAGACAAATGTTTGGGTTGCTTTAGCCAAATCTGCAGGCTCCGATACCATCTGTCTATCTGACACAAGCCCTGACAAACCTTTTTCAACCTGTTTAGTTGGAATACCTTTACCAGAAGGTTTTGATAATGTTACTCTTGATAAGTACTGGCCATACGACGATCATCAAGTATCTCCAACTACCAGCCATAAACACCAAACTTATATTGATAATTCTAAAATTGATAAATCTGACCTTCAAGAGCTAGAAATCCTAGGCTCGTTAACTATGGATACCTGCTATTTCTTTCACTTTCTAGGAGAAAACAGTCCTCATTTAAACGTTACCCCATATCACCCAGCTTATAGCAATGTAACTTCTTGGTGCAACCAAGCTAAGCTTCTTATATATGACGAACCTCATGCAGATCGTTTTAACAAACTTCCTATTCGATTCCCTAGAGGAATTTGGCTCATCTGTGGAGACAGAGCCTGGCAAGGTATACCTTCAAAAATAGATGGTGGCCCTTGTGCTCTGGGACAACTTACAATTATTGCTCCCAGTGTCAAAGAAGTAATCAAGAAGAAAAACAGAAAGATTAGATCTTCCTGGGGACATCAGTATGAGAGCGACTGTGATAGTGACTTTCACCCTTGGAACTCTGAAAAATCAATTGTTGCGAGCATTTTTCTTCCTCAGTTAAGTTCCTCAATTGCATTAAAACAGTTAAACAAGTTGGGATGTTGGCTCAGCAAGGAGGTAAATGCCACCTCTACTATGATCAGTGACTTGTTAACCGATGAAGAGGCAGTCAGACATGCGACTTTACAAAATAGAGCTGCCATTGATTATCTTTTATTAGCACATGGGCATGGCTGTGAAGATTTTGAAGGATTATGCTGTATGAACTTATCCGATCATTCTGTTTCCATTCACAAACAGTTACAAAACCTAAGGGACCTAGCTAACCAAATTACAACAGATAACTCGTCTTGGCTAGACAGTTTGTTTGATGGTTGGAGCTTTGCACCTTGGCTAAGGGAACTCTGTAAAATAGGCTTGATTATTCTAGTAGTAATAATTATAGTTTTAGTAGCAGTACCTTGTATACTTCAGTGTGTGCAAAAAATAACGAGTAGGACTATGTCTAATATCTTAATTGTTCATCAGAAAGGGGGAGATGTTGGGGAAGATGAAACAGGAAAGCCTTATAAATATGATTGCTTGACAAAAGATTTTGGGAATATGAAAACTACAGGCAACATCAAAATGAAAGCCACTTTTGAAATACCAAGTCTTAGTTACTGAACAACTGGAAAACAATGGTATGGCCGACTGAAGGTAATCCCCTCTTGATTGAACAATACCCTCTGCTTGCAGGCAGGTCCAAGGGTCAGAGCGGACCCTACTAGCTCAGCAGAAGGGGTCCAAAGAGTAGTTTTTAGAAGTTAAGATGTAACACTCTATGGTAATATAAGAACTCTTATAGGCTGTATGTAAATGCTATAGGATTTGTATCTTGTATTAGATTGGTTAGTGACAATTAGAATATTCAGTACAGAAGATGATTTATTGTATTGTAACCAGGACTTCAGACTTTTCCACTTCCACTCTTGCTCTTATTCTTACTACTTCTCCCTCACTCTCCTTGCTCTTACACTCTCTCTCTCTCTCTCTCTCTCTTACCCGCTTACTCTCTTGCTCTCTTGGGCCTGCTCAGAGCTGAGTCTGGCAGCTCTGAGCAGTGCCCCTATACCCACGCCCTTTTACATTAAACCGACTGTGTCCCAAGATCTGCCTATAGAGATCTCTCGTCTCCGTCCGTCTACGTCCGACCGACCGCCCGTAACCTACAATAGGGTACTTGACAAGGAAATTGGATTACTAACCCTGCTCCAGTGCAATTAAATAATTTCTAGCAAGTAGGACATTTCAGCTGAAATAGGAAGACCAACTTGGTTCTTCCTCAGGAGGTCGGAAACTTGCCCCAGTTTGGGGACTGGGGATTTGATCCAATGTCTCATTTCTCAATAGAGTGCAGCAATGTCTGATTTTATGTACATAAATACTGCTGCCAGCTTGTTCTTGTGAGAAAGGCAAAAATTTACCACACTGTCATAAAAGGGCCGAGGCCCTGAAATATCAAATTGCCATGTTTAGACTCTTATTTACTGATGAAAGTTCTCTAAAACCGTTTACAATGAGAAATTCATTAAAGGAACATAGTATCATAGGCATGAACAGATTTTATGTGAGAAATAACCATCAACCCACTATGAAAACAGCTTCAGTTAGACATTCCCTTGCAGTTACTAATCCTGCAAAACTCCAGAAATGTTCAAATACATGAAGACCCAAAGTAAACAAATACAACCCAGAAAAGAAAACCAATTCCAACAATTTATGCCTTGAAAAAACCAGAAACCAGAAAGAGCTACTATAAATGGAAAAATACATCATACTGAAAATTTCCTTTCCTTAAGAGATTTAATCAGTAAAAGAATCTTTGAAAATGCTTATTTTCAACATTTCAAAACAAAGCTTAATAGCACCTTCCTGAAGTTTCTTACATGTTGTGAAAATATATTTGAAAGAAATAGTGCCCAAGCATACAGAATATTTCTTATACTACTTGTCAAGATTTTACAAGCAAGAAACCAGAAAGCCATCTAGTTATTTATATTTAAATATTTTCTCTCTTATTTTAACAGCTTATCTTGTTGCATGGAAAATTCTTTTAAATAAATTCTATACATGAACACAAGTATTTAATCTTTAGAAGTAAACATTAAAATATAGCTAATTAATGTCTTCTACTGATATTAAAAACTTACAAGACCACCTTTAATAGGCAGTACAGTAGGCACAATTAAAAAACGAGCATGGCAAAACCAGTACCATTAGGAAAATAGTCATGTTCAGCTAGGAGAATACAATAGAGCGACCTAATTTTGACAACTGCGGACTTTGGGCTGCTCTTCTGATCAGCTGTGGGGTCTTGTTTGTCAAAATTCTTTGTACGAAACAACCTTTTCTGTAATGTGAGATATTACTGCAGTCAGGTCAGCATGGCTATTTAAAAATAATGTCTACAACCTAACTGCCCGGAGTTAACCACTTCAAAGCATTGCAGCTTTACACACATGAAATAGTGCACATTTATTTTTTTCTTAAATAAACACACTATAAAAGTTTTGACTATGTAAAAACAAGTCGAGTCTTTTTAAAATTATAACTGGGGAAAAAGGCCCCAACAAAAACAAACCATACATGATTTACAGCAGTGTTCCAGCACTGCAACCTTCAGAGCAACTCAATGAATGGTATCTTTTATTTTTGACTGGTATGGCTATGTTTTTCTCTAGATAAGAGGACATTTTCCCATACCACAGGATAGTTCATTCCGCTTTTCTCCAACCTCATGTCTAAAGGTACATGTTAGAAGTCAGGAAAGAAAACTGAAGGAGTGCATAACACTATGTCTTGAAGACTCATCTGTATATTACAGAGTTCTTCAAGCAGATAGTTAAAAATAACCAGCTTTGGCACTGGAACACAATGCAATTTAGGTCTTCATTGTTATGATGATGTTGCAATTAATGATACAGCTCTATAACTCAACACAAGTGCTACACTTTTGCGTGATCACACGCTTGTGCGTGTAACCCCTCAGACACACCAGCACTGCTACAGTTGCTGAGGTGCTTGCTGCCAGAATACACTGAGTATATTTTCTTCTTGGTTGCTGCATGGGAAATACGTGCCACAGAGTCCACATGTTGAACTACAGATCTTCACAAACTGTTCACAACCTATTTAACTGGAGATGAACATCCAGTTAGCTACTTGTTAATGAGCATCCAAACTTTTGTTTAATATGCAAATTTGACACTCAAAGTGTGGCTTTGTATTACTGTTTATTTTAATGACTCTTCACTAAAACAATATTCTTGGAAAGCCTTGTTTAAGCAATCAGACTGTCCAGACTCTTTTGAATGGTTTTTGTGTATCTGAGGGGTTTGCTGAAGTTATGGTGATGATGCTGGAAATTCTTCCTGACCACAGATTTTAAGAAACTATAAAATCCTCACCATCTTAAAGAAAACAAAAGCTGTATAGAGTCATGACCACTGCATTTAATTAAATGGAGAGAGGAAGGCAGTGTGGAGAGAGTGGAGGCATCCTCTCTCTAAGAAAACAAACAAAACAAACAAACTAAAGAAACCCAAAACCTGGAATTGTGAGCTTGGGAACAGACAAAAGAAGAGTGAGAAATGACAAGACACAGACAGGTAGAAGAGAAATGCAATTAGCCAGGCAAAGAGCAGAGAGAGGAGAAGGTGTTGGGAATAAAGAAGGAGGCACTGAACAGTGAGCTGGGAAGCAGGAATAGATTACAAGGAAAGAGAGGGATTATAGGAAAAAGGAAGAGACACCTCAAGTTCTCTTCCTCAGCTCCTCTCTTGCAGGTCCTACATCCTGCAGAAAGAACAGAGCTGGCATAAGGGTGTTGTGGAGAAAGGTGAAGCTCCCAGTGAAGCTCCTCCTGAGGCAAAGCTCCTGCTAACCCAGACCATTTTTGGGTTGCAGGAGAGAGATACATCTTCTCTCTCCTGCAGCCTCCATGCCTGCAGGGGCACACTTCCTGCTGGGTTTAGAAGGCTGGTGGCAAAGGAGCCAGCACTGGGTGGCTGGCAGGAGGATATCACAGAGGGATAAGCAGGCTCAGAGCCCTGCACCCTTTCAGGAGAAAAATGAATAGTGGAGTAAATCCAGCAGCCAGAAATACTGACCAGTCAATTGAATGAGTGCTGAGGTTTGCTGCAGACCCCTCAGTAAATCCAGTTCTTCCCTTTGGCAACACTTCAGACCCCTTTCACGTGCTGACGGCATGGTGAGATACACAACCAGCTTGTCCCTGGGCAGTGGTGAACTAGGGAAGCTCTCCACCCTGTCCTCACAGGTGCCATAGACTATTGCTTAGAAAGACTGCTTAAATTACTCCATTCCTGCCCCCCCCTTAGAGTATCAAACTACCCCAAGATAGCTACATAGCCATTCTCCCCTAAGATATGTGATACACAGCCACATTAATAGATCTCCCCGCTTCTGTAAACAAAAGTAAATCTCCAAGGGGGAAGTTAAATACAGGATTGATATTGGCTGCCCCAAGTAACAAAATAAATTTATTCCAAACCCAGAAATCAGATAGAGGTATGCCAATCTTGTATCTACTGCTTTATCTTCATTAAGAGATCAGTATCAGCAAACTTTTTAAGTAGTTAGCTGAAATGGAGCATTGCAGGGTTAAGCTGCCTAAGCCAGACAAATAATGGGACACGGAAACCAAGGTGCCAAACCTCAAATGAGGACACGTGGTGTCTGTTTTCTCATCTGTTCACGCCTGCTTCATAAAGGTAACCTCTCCTGCCCAGCTACGCTGCCAGCACACCATCCCCACCACCACTGGGGAACTGAGTCCCTCCACTGAAGATGTCCCTCACTCCCAGTTTCAGCTCATCACTGATCTGGACTGGTTTCAAGATATTCTTTAAAAGCTAATGAAAAGGGAAGGCTGGCTGTGTCACCCCATCCAGGACTGAGTGCTGCTTTCCTCATAAATCACAAATCCAATCTTTTCTGTTGACAAAATGAGCAGTATATTTCCAACAAAACTACAGACCTACTGGAGCTTCTGTATGAACACAAAACATTGAATCCCATTTCTAAGACGGCAGAAATAAATCCCATGCAGCATGACATGAGGAAGGTAAAAATATGAAATGTGACTGTAAAATTAGCGTAGGTTAACTTGTGATCACAAAAATTAACACAGATCTTTAAATGTTCCTGGTGTCAGTCCTTGGCACAGCTAAAATGGTTTTGCTGCCTTAATTTCATGCTGTGTATGAAATGTATCTGGAATTTCAAATTCCCAATTCCTCAGCTGACAGAAATGGCTTCTGAGAAGATTTCCACATTCTGGGAACAGATTTTTACCCTTAAATTAGCCATGTGTACTCTCAGACTTAACATTTTGTCTTGAAATAAAACAGGAGCGATAATTGTTAATTTAAGACCCCACACAATGCAAATTTATGTTCTGGAGCCAAATATGGTGATTGGAAACAGATGAACATGAAATGCCTTCTACTGAGCACAATTAAAACTAAGTATTAGTGAAGTGTGTTGCTAATTTGACACGACACATCAGACATTGATTACTGATTTTTTTCTTTGCTACAATGAAATACCAGAAGTGCCTTATTAGTATTTCAAAAATTGTACAACCCTTGTTACGAAGTACCACACATTCAGCTCCTGTCCCCTCCTGCCCACATGGGTTTCAGCTGGTTTCCATACTCACCAAGGATGAAGCTACTCTTTCCATTATTCCTGACACTGGATTTCCCCCTTTTGTTTAGGAGTTTTAGTGATGAATTAAAGATTTTAAGCTTTAATGCTCATCTTCTGCTCAGACCTTGAGATCAAGCTCAGAGTGTTGTGGATGGACTTGTGCCTGAGGACTGCAAAAAAGCACCCCAGATTTCAAAATGGGCAGGAAAGAGGATACAGAGAACTACCAGCCAGCCAGCCCCACCTTCATCCCCAGAAAGGTGACGGAGTGGCTCATTCTGGAGGCCATCTCTATCCACATGGATGACAAGAAGGTGATCAGGAGTACCAGTTTATTACCTCACTAGTATCAGTTTAGTACCTCACTAAAGGTAAATCATGCTTGACCAACTTGATTGCCTTCTGTGATGAAACAACAACTTGGATGCACGAGGCGAGAGCAGTGGATATTGTCTACCTTGACTTCAGCAAGGCTTTTGACCCTGTCTCTCACAACATCCTCAGAGGCAAACCCAGGAAGTATGGGCTGGATGCCTGGACAGTGAGGCAGATTGAGAACAGGCTGAACAGCAGACCCCAAGGATCATGATTGGTGGCACAGGGTCTAGTCAGAGGCCTGTCACCAGTGGTGTCACTCAGAGTTCTACACTGGGCCCAGTATTGTTTAAATTGTTCATCAGTGATTTGGATGAAGGGGCACATGCCTCTTCAGCAAGTTCACTGAGGACACAAAGCTGGGAGCAGTGGTTGATTCCACAGAGGGCTGTGTGGCCCTTCAGAAGGACCTCGACAGGCTGGAGAGATGGGCAGAGAAGAATCTTCTGAAGTTTAACGAGAGCAAATGCAGGGTCCTGTACCTAGGGAGGAACAACTGCATGCACCAGCACAGGCTGGGGCTGACCTGCTGGAGAGCAGCTCTGCAGAGAAGGCCCTGGGGTCCTGGTGGACAACATCTGTCCATGAGCCTGCAGCGTGCCCTCGTGGCCAAGAAGGCCAATGGTGTCCTGGGCTGCATTAGGAAGGGCATTGCCAGCAGGCCAAAGAAGGTGATCCTGGCCCTCTACTTAGCCCTGGTGAGGCCACGTCTGGAGTGCTGAGTGCAGTTCTGGGCTCCTCAGGACAAGAGAGACATGGGAGCAGGTTCAGCAAAGGGCGATAAAGATGATTAAGGGACTGGAGCACCTCTCTTATAAGGAAAGGCTGAGGGAGTGGGGCCTCCTCAGCCTTGAGAAGAGACAACTGAGAGGGGACCTCATCAATGTCTGTAAGTATCTAAAGGGAGGGTGCCAAGAGGATGGATCCAGGCTCTTCTCAGAGGTGCCAAGCAATAGAAAAAGAGGCAACAGGCAGAATCTGATCCACAGCAAGTTCCACCTGAATATAAGGAAGAACTTCTTTACCAGCAGAACTTCTTTACCAAGCACTGGAACAGATTGCCCAGAGAGGTTGTGGAGTCTCCCTCACTGGAGATATTCAAGAACTGTCTGGACAAAATCCTGTGCCACGTACTTTAGGATGACACTGCTTAAGCAGGGAGGTTGGTCCAGATGACCCACTGTGGTCCCTTTCCACCCAACCCATTCTCTGATTTTGTGTGACTCTGTATTTCGAAAGTAGTAGTAATAAGTAACAGAAAGCTCTGAAGTACTGAGGCTACCAGTGCTTGTTTGCACTAAAGGTCTCTGTCACAAAAAGCTAACACAATCTACTGAATGGAAAAACAGTAACCAAAGTACAGGTTGAGAATAAAGGATGGTAAAAAGCCTGGAACTACTGTAATACTTCCAAAAAGGAGTCAGATTAGTAACAGAAATAAATAGAAAGCTCTGGAGGACTAAGGCAAGAAGTGTTCACTTGCGCTGGAGGTGTCCATTGTAAAAAGCTAGAACAAATTTACTGAATGGCGTGACTGCAACCAAAGTACAGGTTGTGAATAAAAGGTGAGGAAAAGCCTGGAACTACTGGAGTACTTCCAAAAAGGATTCTGCAACATTGAAATACACATTGCTGCATGACTGAGGCCAGCAAAAGAAGAGAAAGCCTCAATCTTTCTGGAAAAGTATGGAACTGTATACTTGCAACTAACGAATCCACCAACCCAATCGACTAGTGAAGGTGGAGAAACTCATTATCACAACACACCTCCACAGACAGCAGAGGAGGACATGGTAAAGTCTTTCTGGAATTGTCCTCCTTTTATCAACCCCTGGGAAAAAATGTGCTTTTTAATTCAAAAAGGTACCTGTAAAAGCAGAATGCCAAACTCCTGTCCACACTCCAAACAGGGGAATGTAATGCTCTAGAGGACTCGGAAAAAAAAGACAAGAAAAGAATATGTGAAAAAGGCATTAAAAAAAACCAAAACACAATGTAGCAGTAACACTGCAGGTGCATACATGTCACTGTTGAAGGTCATGACAGTGACATGTGAAGGACACCAAGGCTAGTCCATGCCAGGAGAAGAGAGGGGAGGAAGTGCAAGGCAGCCACAACAGCAATCAGGACTATTTCACATGAAAGGTGAGATAAATGATGACATCAGCGTGGCTGAAGCCTATGAGCTGTGTAATAATAACAACTAATTAAAACGTCATTTGGGAAGTCTCAGAACACAAGCTCGCATATGACGCAGTACCCGAGGCGCGAGATGAAATGTATCTGTGCTGGGGATCAATGAATAAATGCAAACAAGGCCAAATGTCAAAATGCAATTTTTAATTCACTGATGAAGGACAACACAAAATTGTGCCTTTCAATTTCTTGTTATAGATAAACAATCCCTTTTGTTGTGTTTTTGTCTATTTCCAAATGAAGAAGAGAGAAAATACTGCAAAGAAGAAAACACCACTATTTCTATGATACAAATCTAGTAGAGTATAGAATCAGTTACTTGTAACTGAGGGAAAATATCAACATGTAAATGTTAGTGTTATTTTAGGGCAGCTGCTAGTAGATTTTAACATGAAAATATGGAATCTACAGTGATGATTTGTTTTCCCATATTCAAAGCTAAGGTCAATGAGCAAAGTATTTGTGTTTAAAAATCCTCCATACCTCCCCTGCTGGGAGGGCTGACAGAATATGTTCCAAACTAACAACAAAAAGCATCAAATATCTACTCTTTAATTTTTATACGTCTGTATGTAAAAGTTTTGCTTTTTTTCCCCTTAGACTATTTCCGTTTTCTAATACATTTTAGACAATACTTTTTTAAACCACAGCAGTATTGTATTTACAAAACACTACTCCTGTCTAGTCAATCAACACATCTTTCATTTCATTCATTTCATTGCAATACCTTCTCCTTTTTCTCCCCGAAATTATTAGCTACTTTTTCAAGATTTAAACCAGTTATTAAAGTCCACACAGAAAAAAAAAATCCAAACCTTTGTATTTTGTGTAACCTGCTAAAAATAATTGCAAATATCTTCACAATAAATTGGCTGACAGAAAAGCATGTAATTTTAAAATTTTGAGATAATATTCCTGTAATTAAGCATTTGTGTATGCAATAGGTAAGGGAAAAATAAGTCAGTGTACTCATTTGGGAGGAAAACAGCTCTGCTGTGGGATGCAGCTTTCTATACATCTTTTCATGTGCAAAAAAGCAGTGATGGAGGAAGGGAAGAAGCAGTTTTCCTCTCTGCTTTGGGGCTGGTGACAGCCAGCAGAAGGGCAGAAATGCCAAGCTGAGGAAGACCCACTATCACAATGACTTTTAAGAGAGCTCCAGAACGCAGACACCACTTAAGGCATACACCAAAAAGTTTTCTTCTTCCCATACCAACAAGAATACACTTTTACTTCCTAAATGATACAAGTATATAGGCATAATAACTTACATACATGTGGTTTACTCCAATAGTAGCAATTCAAACAGACACATTTACGATATGAAAGTCACTGTGAACTATATAGTGGAATATGTTGTTTAGTGAACAGCAGTGTACACTATGTTAAGAATGTACAGCCTATTTTATCTTCTAAGTGTTAGAGAGAGGTTACAGTAATAAAAAATGGAAGTATTAATACTGGAGTAGTTCTTGAACAGTGAGTTGCCATAACCCTATGGGGCCACAATAAACATACTGCTCCAGGTCTCAAGGATTTCCTGAGAGGGTATCCATTAAATTGTGAAACTACCAGGAAAGGACATACCACATGGGCTTCACTGAGTTTGGCTCTGGACCCAGGACAGAAATGACTGAGGAAGATACACATACAAAGCTCAAACAGATAAACATTCTGCGAAGCTTTTAGTGCATTCACGTCACGGAACAAAACCCCAACATACTATTTAGCATCTGCAACAGCAGTGTGCACTGACAAAACTGTCAACGGAGAAAGCTTATAGAGTGATGTGGAGGCAGACCAAGTTCTGAACTGCCTAAGTTACAGGCGCTGTGTAAGTTTTTCAACATAACACACAATATTCTAAAGACTACACGTCTCATGCATGGGATCATGAAGCACCAGTGTGGACAACCCTCTGTGTGGACTCATGTCTCCGCCAGCAGGACAGCAAATCCCCAGACAGGCAGCACTGGTAGGTGCAGGATGAACAGCCCAAGGCAGAACCATGTACAAACTGCCCTGTTTAAGCAGATGAACTGTTCTGGTAATAAATGTCCAGTAGCACTTTATCAGTCCAAGATAATGTCCCTCAGCAACACATTTCAGACAAACCTCTCAATCAACACAACACCCGTAACACAGCTGAGAAGGGCCACATACACCACAGTGAATATTTTTAAACATTAACATGGAACTGGAGGCAAAAGTAGAGAAAGTGAAGAGTATACATAAATTTCAGTAGAATTTATGAGCAAGGATTTACCAGGATAGCTAAAAGCACCAGATCCTTCTTTCCCAATTTAATATACTGTTTAGCATAAGAGATGTCACATGAATATTTTTCAAGTTCTAGTAACTTGCGCTGTTGCGGTGAACCATGGCTAAAGCCAGGGCCAGTGTGGCTAAAGCCAGGGCCAGATCAAGTGGACGCAAATGTCCATTGGTTTGATGCTGCCACAGCCCAAAAGCCCTGAGCATTCATAAGGCTGTGAAAAAAATATAAATCCGTGCCTTACCATTGGCGCAGCCCTCCCCTCCCCTTATTTCTCATATTTGGTTATATTTCCAGAGAGTTCTATATTCTTCAGTAGCTAATTGGCCCTTGTTACTCCTCCCCGCCTACCCCTTCTCCCATTTGCTGTAATTCCTCCTCCCCGCCTCAGTAACACCCCCTGGCTGGTGTTCCATTGGCTACTGTGTGTTTTCCACACCCAAACTGCAGGGGGTACAAGACCCCCTGCAAGCCATGCGGTTTCGGCTTTATCTGTGGATTTCCCATTTCTTCAATAAACCCCTTCCCCCAAGAAGAAGTCCCTCCACTTTTTTCCTACCTCCTTCTTGCACCTTTGCCACCGGTGGGCAAGGCGAAGCCGACCCAAAGCTTTGCCTGCCCTCCTGCACCGCCATCGGCTCTGTCGCCCCCTGTTCGGAGCAGCCCAAAGATTGCCCGGTGCCTGGGACAGTGCGCAAGTGCAATTCTCATGTGTTTAGCAAGCACCATGCCAGACCCCTCTCACAGAATTTTGGTTCCTCCAGCTACCTCCCTCTGTGGCCCAGTTCCATCGCAGAACCCAGAAAGGCCACCACCAAGTTACATGCACTCGTTTTTCTCCATAAAAACATGAAAGTAAGATGATAAATAGACAAGAAATAAACAGACTCTGCTTCTCCCGCTCCTTCTGTGGAATTTGCAGTATAATACATGACCAGCCTTTCATTGGAAGAACCAACCTACTTGTGATAAACCACTACCAAATGTTTGGCCTCCAAGAAGGCAACAGAACATATGTCTGACAGCTACTATAATTGATTCTTAGGTGCTTTTTAATTCTTTCTTGGATTTCTTCCTGGATCTGGAGGTCCAGGATTTCATTTCTCTTGTAGTTGTATGGTTCAGATGAAAATACAGCACAGTATGTTGCTGTACAGTTTTACACTGGATGCACAGTAGAGTTTGAAAATGTTTGCTACCGTTGAGAGCTCAGTGCTTCTTCCTGGTGATGGACAGAGCTGCTCCCTGCAGGCAGGTGCAGTGGGGCACAGCTGCCATGGTGTGCACTAACAGCTGTGCACAGTCACCATTCCATTCCTTTCTCATTTACACTCTTTCTTAGATCTTTTTTTCCCCTTTAAGTAACTCAATAAGGTCTGTGCAAGCAGATTTGTATCACAGAATCATAGAAGGGTTTGGGTTTGAAGGGACCTTAAAGATCATCTGGTTCCAACTCCCTGACCATGGCCAGGTATACCTTCCACTAGACCAGCTTGGCTCAAAGCCCCATCCAGCCTGGTTCACTCCAACAGGAAAGACTGATCTCCACAATACTTTCTTTTAGGAATATTAAGTGTCCCCACAGTACTTCTCTAAAAAGTCAATGATGGATATGGTGATATAGTGCCAAACACGTGGTAGCTGAGATACGTGCAAAGAACTGATTGGTCACTGGCTCCTACTAGACAGGTGGAAATGGCCTCAACATGAATAATTAAAGCAACTGTCCTTATCTTTTCAGTTCTCTTTGGGGAAAAAAAAAAAAGAGAGAGAGAAGAGTAAGAGAAAGAAAAATCAAAAAAATACTCTAAACCATCTGAGATCCAAAACAACAGTTGATATCAGACTTCTCAAAATCACAAAAAATCATGACACTGAGTGACAGACACAAAGCTGGTTTCCCTTCTAAGCTTCAGCTAAGATTTAATCTCCTCTGTATGGGCAGAAAATGCCTCACGCCTAGAGAGGGAGCACCCAAACCAAGATAAACTCTGGACTAGCCTCAGACTGTAAAAAAATATTAACTTCAATTACATGGGTGTGAACTACCACATTGTCCTCTGAACTGACATTTCTCTGTAGCTTTTTTCTCTATAAAATCCCAAACTCATTCAAATTTCTCTCCAAAAAGTCCATCTGGAACACCTAGAAAAACAGTCCACAATGGCCGGGCACTGGCATACTGCAGTGGCTCACTATCCTAATTTCAACAGGAAATCTCTTATCTGCTGGTGAAATCAAGGTCAAGTGGAAAATTTTAACAACCAATATGAAGAGATCTGTTGATCATAAACTTATGTTTGTAACTAGATAAATTCTAAACATTTTTACCATTTTTTAGGTATGTATTTTTTTGACCATTTGGGAAGCAAAAGGATATGCAAATCGTTCAGGAAGGAGTGATGCTCCTTTTCAAGACTGACTGACTTGGGGACAGCCACACCCAGGCTGGGTAATGGCAGGACAGAAGCTCTTCTGCCATTTGTGGTGCCAGGCCATTCTAGTAACACAACACATTTAGTAGACTCATTAAACAATATCTTCATAATGAGGTCGAGACCTTTAGAACTAAGAGTCATTGAAATGCAAATGTAACATACAAAATTACAGAAAACTCCACTTGGTTCCACCAGTGATCCCTTTAGCTGGTCCCTTGCCAGTTCAATATTCTTACAATAAAAAGCACCCATGATATGAGAAAAACAAATCTCAGAGTCCTGTGACTGGCATTGCATATTAAAAGTTTAAAAATCTCAAACGAAGGACTGACCAAAGTGTTTGCCATGTAAGCAAGGGCCCAGTGAGGATTTTAAAATGGAGAAAGAGGCCAGCCTAACATCTGGATTTCTTATTTGAGATACATCTGAAGAATGGAAGAGACATCTGTCCCTGGATATTATCAGCAGTGGGACATATAACAAATTCTCAAAGGCATTGTCAAGGACACATCTTCTTCAGCATCTCTTAACTCAAAAGCATGGTGTGCCCCGTGCCTGAGGTAAGCACGAAGGCACTGTGGTAAGGATTCAGGGAGTGTAGTTGATTTTTCCTATTTTTACTTGCTGGAAAACAGAGAGTTTGCTTCCTCAGCCTGGCTCCTCTTCAGATAACCACAGCCTGAGAATTGCCAAACCTTATCTCACTTTAATCTCAGAGATATGAATCTTAATGAAGAATAATTAAAGCAAAGGCTGTTTCGCTTTGCTAATGGAAACTGAAATGAAAGAAAAATGGAATGAAATTATTATAAAACAATTTTCAGGTAGGCAACATCATGCCAACTAAATGCATCTTATGAAAAGCTAAAATATTTATACCTAAATATACTTTCTATAGCTGCTCTGCTTTTTGCCTTCATGCAGGTTCAGAGAAATTTCATCCTTGAACATTAAAATCATAGAAATACCACAACAGGAAAAGAGAAAACCACACATGAAATTTTATTTGAACTACCTGGATGACAACGAATTTTAATTAGGAGACCACACACCAACATTTGCAGACACACAGAGAGGAATACCCTGTGCCCAAGCTGGCCAGCCTGTAAATCAGTGGAGAGGGAGCTCGAAGCTGCTGCCCATGCTCTGCTGAGGAGTACACAGTGCATGGAATACAGCAGGAGGTGGGAACCACAAGTTGCATGACAGAGAAGTTTACTTACAACATGTTTCCCATGACTGAAAAAAACCAATTATGTTAAAACATCTTTCTTTGCAAAAATAGTAATCGCACTGCTTTTTTGAAGAAAGTACCATAATAAAGGGGAAAAATGAAACAAATGCCAAACAATCAAGGCAGTTACACAGCCACAAAAGAGAAATGGAAATGTTTAAGGGAGTGAAATTCAATTCATCACTGACCTTTGCCTGAATGAAACATTGGGAAATTTTGCTGGCTTTGGTACTGCCAGCAAAAGGTGATTTAAAAAGTTTGATGGTTTATATGAAATAGTCATACTTGATGTGTCAGTGATCTTGCTCAAATAGTGTACCTAGTATGTCCCATTATGAAATCCTCTATTTTTTCACTTGCATAGCTGTGGGGTTTTTTGTGTTTTGTTGCATTTTTTTTAAAGAGTCTCACATAATTATGATTCACAAAAATAGCAGGTAACCTCTCATTCTGAGAGTTAACACTGAACAACTTAAGTTGGAGCAGTGTAATTGGAGCACATTTGAAGCTTATTATCTTTCCCAACAGTTAGTCCATGTTATAGATATAAAAATGTTTTTATAAACAGATATACTTTTTCATAATTTTTACCAAAAAAAAAGAAAGATGAATTCAGTGAAAAAGTTAGGCCTGTATTTTTCATGCAAATGCTTAATTAAGCCTAAAGTCAGAGATTCTGTGCATACTTTCAAGAGGTACTTAGCATCCAGAAGTCAAACTGTGACCATGAAATAGGTGCCTGGTGCCTGTGGAGACCAAATTTAGCAATTCAAACTGGAATGTACAAAGTTGAAGACTGCCCTTTGAAATATTAGACTTCATGCACTTTTACTACATAAAGAAGGCACCGTGCAAGACAAAGGAACATAGTCCATTCCTCCTCATATCCCTAGCCCATCACCCTTGGCAGCAGATCATACACATCTCTTACCAACAGCTCTTGCTGAAGAGGAGGAGATGAAAACAGGACGTAGCTGCATATGTGCTTCAAGTACCAAAAGGAGATTCTTGCTTCCTGGCTACAAAAGAATCCCTTTGATTTTTATGCAGCTACCTAATTAAATTTCACTGTGCATATTAAGTTTTCAGATGTCTAGCTATTTTATGCTCAGCCCCAAATCAAAAGAGCACACATTCATAAATGACCCTTTCACTAAAAGAAACCAAACCAAAAACAAAGATAAGGTTTGTTGTATGCAAAGATATCCCCCACTCTAGTTGTTTCCTCAGTTCAACCAAGGAGAAGAGATCATGCACATAACTTCTAACTAGGTCACAGACCCTACCTTTCTAATATTTTATTCATGCACCTCATAAAAGGATGCACATTATTTCAAGTTCCAGGAGGAGCATCATGCTATAAGCAACAGCTCTTCACAAGTGCTGCAATACTGTGTTGGGATTACTTTATTTTAGGGATGGAGAGACAGATCCAATTTCTTCAGTCAGTGAGAAATAACAACATAAAATGAAGTTGTCACTCTTGACATACTATTTGCTTTAACTTATACTCAATAGTTCCTTGATGAGTTGGTGGATTACTCTAAAAGAATTCTCAAATACACTTGTAAGAAGAAAATGCATTGTCCAAAGTCTAAATTAACCACACAGAACTTACATATGTATTAGACAATACCTAATGGTCACAATGTTTTTAGAATATATATACAGAATAACTGTGTGTGAGTTTTCAGCTGGGAGATAGTGGATATCTTAAAAAATTACATGAGAATTCATCAAGTGCCATAGCTCTCTGCTCATTAACCTGGATTGTCCAAGTATGCCTGATCCAGTTTCTTAGGATCTTTACAGTATGATGTCTTCTTTCAGGCCAGTATTTATTATATCTGATTCACTAAGATTTAGAAATTCTATATTGAAATTTTCTATTTTCTCTCCTAGCTAGAAAATGTTGGATATCTACAACACACTCAGCACTGCTGAGAAAGACAAGGGCCTTTGCAGAGGTTAAAAGCAGGCTCTGGGCACTGAGCCAGTCTCCAAATGTTCTTTGCCCTGCTAAACTGTGTTTGGATTTGCTGTGAGAGTATACAGTATCTGCACAGAAACTCTTGAAATACCAGGGGCAACCTAATGTAAAAAATAGAAAAGCAGCAGAAGAAACTATTTAGGAGCCATTTTTCCACTTCATTTGCTAACAGAATATGACTTACACATAGATACTGGACCTAGAGTAGCATCCGCCTTTTTGGGTTGGATGCTTGCATTTGACTGCAGAATATTTAATTTTACACTGCACAACATGTTTTAAGTTCTTCAGGAAAAGAAGTCAGGATCAAGTCTTGCTGGATGGGGATAGCTGTAAAAATGAACATCATGAGAGATAAAAGCAACTGAGTTAAGAATTAACAGTTGCTTTTTTTCTTTTCTATTATCATACATAGATTTTGATGTGACATCATACTCCATGCAAGCACTTGAAAATGTTACTCTTTTGGAGATGTCGTGCAAAAAGGTGAAAAAAGAAAGCGCTTAAGGTCAGTTGACATGAAAAGAGAAACCAGTCTCAGGGTACACAGGGGATGCAGCAGAGAGAAGAATTTTTCTTGTAGACATGCTGCCTGGACCAGCACGGGCTGACCAGTGCCAGACCCATGTTGACCCACCAGAGCCAGTTGTGGAGCTGGAGCATAGGAGGAGAGGGTGAGGGCACTGTGTTTGCTCAGTCCTGAAAAGAGAGGGTTACAGGGAGACCTACCCACTATCTGCTACTGCTTGATGGGAGGGGACACAGACTGTCCTCAAAGGTGCACAGAGAGGGAGGGGAGCATCGACCAGAGCTGCAACATGAGATATTACATGGCAATATTAATGGGAAAAAACTCTTTTTATTTTCAGGGAGGTGAAACACTGAAACAGAAGTCCAGAGGGTTGGCTGGACTTTCATCCTTGGAGATGCTCAAAGCTATTCTGTGCATGGCCCTGAGCAACCTGATCAGATGGGACTCAGGCTGGTCAGCAGGATGGACTAGGTGACCTCTGCAAGTCCCCTCCAACCTATACGATTCTCTGATCTCATCTTGCTACCTCTTGTTTCAGTGGTGCCAAATGTCAGTGTTTCTTTGTCTCACCCTCTCCTCAGCATCAAATGATCCAGACATGGAAGACACAGTAACAAATAAGTGTTTAAATTAATCACCATCTATATCCACTTCTTTCCATTTCTCCTTTTCTCCGTGCTTGAAAGACTGGAATATTTGCTTCTCAGTATGCACTGGGCATTTCCTCTGCTCTTCTGCTTTTTGCATCTCTTGGTGATTTACTTGCCAACAGCACACAAAACAGGATAACTTGAGAAAATCAAGAAAACATGAGGAGGAGAACAAGAACTATATAGAGAAAGAAAAGCATCATCTCTTCCTTTTTATCAGCAGGCACCTGTAACTTATTCAGCAAGGCAGCAACTTAACGGGCAGTGCTGTGCAGGACTGCTTTGTGTACAGCATTAAAGAATCAGTTCAGGAAAGGGGGTGAGAAGGACAAAAAGCTGCTAATGCCAGTGTTTAACTGTCAGTAGAGGCTAAACAGAGGGCTGATGGGCTGTGCCATTCTGTGCATTCTGTGCTGTCATGCTGAATATGTTCCCCAAATTCCCTGTATTGGTGATACAGGTATGCAGGGACACTCATGATATGGTGGGACAACATCAAGCGACAGGTATAACAAATACTGCTATTTAGAAACTGTCGAACCAAAGGAGATGCTCTGATGCCCCAAAACATGTATTAGGCAGGGAAATTTCCGAAGGTACTCCATAAAGTTTTGTGGTATGTATCACATGGACTGAACTAGCCAGTTCAATAATAATGACATGATCTGCTCCTTGCAGCTCATGTTGAGGCAGAACCTCAATGATTTAGTGCAATGATTTAGTCAAAAGAAAATAGAAGATATGCAAGCAATGATTAGGCTGTTTGACTCTCCGCAGTGTTCCTGCCAGGAGTACATGCAAGAACATAGCAGTATTTGCAGTGATACAACTCAGTACCAGTATTCCCAGCAGACACTGAGCAACAGAGATCATTGAATAAATTTTTTCTTTTTAGAGAAGGTAAATAATAGCATTATTAGAGACTGACAGAGGACAAACAAACTAAAGCAACTCAGCAAACCCACACAAAACCTGGGTAATTAAACTCCTGTTTTTCACAGCAAGGATGCCTGGAATCTCAACACTGCAAAACATGTGACTCTCTTCCCCCATTCAATTTTCCTTAAATCAGCTCTTTTCTTCACTATCCCAACCAAACACAAACTACATTTTGAAAGGATCCATTTTAAGAGATAAGCACAACTCCATAATGAAGCTACTGAAATCAAAGCCCAATCCTCTGGTACTTTGTCACATGGCTCCTGGGAAATGCTTCTGGGAGTCATTAAAGAAGCAAGTACTCAGTGGCTCTCATCTTAAAGATGTTCAGTGCAAGACTCACAGCTATCTTATCTGCTAGTCACTAATGCATAGAAGCAAACTTTGCAATGGTAATATCAATGTGCTCAACACCAGTAAATTTCCAAATAGCTTTGCACTGCAGATATTGTCCACACTGGATGTAAGCCATGGTAATACAAATGTGGTTTAAGGTTGGTGAGATTTCCAGCCAGTGTCTCTGCACTGACAACAATCTCTTCTTCAGTTCATTTTCTCATCTTACTGTCTATCCAATCTGACTATTACACCAGCATACCAGGAACCCGCTCCAAAGGAGTACTTATGAGGGTGGAAATGTTTTACTTTAAATATTTTCTATGAAAGAATAAATGCATACAGTTCCCACCTCTGCATCTTTGTTTTCAGGATCCAGGCATTATTAACAACTCTTTTGATAAGGAAACTGTTAGTGTTTTTACACAATAAGAGGTGGTGCTAAGGATTAATAATATGTATATGTAATGTTTATTAATTTCATATGAACAACTTATTTGCACTTATAACCTATACCTCAGCTACAAAGACAGCACAGCTGCCCTCCACTAGTCACCACAGTCACATTGCTTTAATCCTACAATTCCTCCACCAAAACTCACGGTTAAGAAAAGCTCAACCAACGTAAACCGCATCACTTCTGAATCGCTGCTTTGTGAGCTATGGGAATGCCATAGCAGCCACAACGTATTAACTGCAAAGCACTACACCTATCCTGAATTCTCCTTCAGAAAACAGCATACCTGGTGGGACCTAGCACCAGAGCAGCAATAGGTGAGAGGCAGCCAAAGCAGTGCCTGCCCTTTTCAGCCCTTTCAGCTGGCCAAGATGCTGGTGGATGGCTCACCTGTTGGATGAAAGCAGCTCAGAGTAGGATCACCCTGGGAAGGGGCTGTGTTACAATAGCTCTCAGCATAGCTGACTGCTGCAGTGCTCACTGCTATGACAAACTCTGGAGCAAGTCCCAGGAAGCAGGAGTGGAGAGAGGCAGGCAATGCCAGCCCAGCCCAGCCCAGCGGAAGCAGAGGGCACTGTTTACACTGCAGGTCAGCTCCTGTTCCCCTGTCTGACAATGGCAAATCTCTTTGTCACTTGGCAGTTCTGGGAACAGAATATTATCTTGTGAAATTACAACACTGTTTTAATGCTACCATTATTAGCATTGTCTTCAGACAATAAAATGTTCTTTTGCAGTCGCTGTGGGCTCCCAGCAGTGAATACACACTGAGTCACCCTACATTAACTTAAATAGCACAACTGTGTGAACACATGTTCTTCAGTTAAATCTACACACACTCAAAAGTAAAAATAAGCAGATCTCCAAGGAAGAACTCACCTTCTACACAATACAAAAGAACCCTCACTGTGTGCTTCCACAACCTCAACAAACATGTGGCAAAAGGCTTAGTAAGACTACTCTTATTTTCTGATCTGGTAGTAAATGAGTACACAAAGCTGCCCCCAAATGGTTATGTAATTAAAAAAAATGCATGTGCCTTAACCTGGCTTTATCTATCCCAGGACCTTCACAACACAAGCAGAGGTGGCACCAACAAGCAGCCACCGTGCACCACGATGCCAACGCAGAGCAGCTTCCATTCCCCTCCTTTCCCTTCAATTCAGAACAGCATCTCTCAAGAAGAATTATTGCTCAGATGCTTTCTCAATATCTGTAATAACATACCCTTCATGTTATGCTCAACCCCATTCAGAGCAGGAGATACCCAGAAGATCTCAAGGTGGAGCACAGGGACAGTCTACTGCCCAGACATTCGCTCTAATCATAGGGCTCACTGTGCTGCCAATCCACCATGCACTGCTGATACCAATGCACATAAAACCAAAGCAAACAACTGATCTGTGTTCAAACTTGTCTGTGCTTCTGCCCCTTAACTAAACCGTCACTAGGAATAGAAACTGCATAAAGTAAGAGATTCCGTACCTTGAAATGAAACTACAGAAGGCACAGAGGGTTAAAATGAGCACACTTCTTTTTTTTTTATTGTTTTACACCTCTGAAATCATCCAGCACAGTCCTCCTCACACCAAAGCTGCACAGCTGCCTGCAGGCACATTATTTTACACTTCCTGAAACAAAACCTCCTACATCTAACAGCTCTAACACACAACCAGATATACCCCAGCCACATATCGTCATTTTAAAAGGATTTTGCTGTTGTGTGCACTCAAAATACTGGGCACTTAAACAACTGTCCTGCCTGATAGAGCATTACTTCAGTATGATATGAATTCAAGGGATGCAAATTGAGGCAAATAAAGCATTCATTACACCAAAGATACCTTAATTCCCTTTCTCTAAGAGGAGTTCTGATGTGCTCACCAGAAGCTCCTGTCCTTGCCTTACTTCTTGCAGGAACTTCTCTGTCTTCCTGTCCAGTAATTCCTCATGGACAAGAGCTAGGGAAAGGAAGTCCCCAATTGCTTGGCAGGTTTAAGCTCAAGTTAGAAAACATGAGTAAACAATACAGCATACTAAAGCGTTCAAGTGAAGATCTAGCTATAGGAAAACTAATACTAATAAAAAGCCTTTGTTTTTTTACCATAGAGTAAATCTGAGGGGGACGTAGTTTCACAACTCCCCTATGTTTTCGATTTCCCCCTCTCTACCTCAAAGCAACAGTGTCTAACTCAAAGAAAAGCTACTTTCTTGCCTAACTGTGAGGAAAGCTGTGGACTGTAACTTCTTACATATCCAGAATGAAGAGAATACTTAAAAATCTGAAGGAACAGATTTTTTACCCCCATACTGGAATCCTTAATTTCTGCAATTGCCTGTACAGAGCAATGAACAACGTTAGACAAACAGCCAGCAGTCTTAAACTTCATTAAGCCCCGTTTTGGAGCTAGATGGGAGGAGCTGGCAGCTGGCCACCTCACCAGCGACCAAGGCGACAGGACACACTATCTTTTGGAGCTGCTTTTACCCTACACTAATTTCCTCTGTTATCCCTGGCAGGTCTCTTGTGCACCTGCGCAATGCAAGCCTGGTTATCTCTGCCAGCCCAAAAGAGTCGAGCCCAGCCCACAGGGTCCCTCCCCATGGCTGAATTACAGCCAGAACGAGTGTGCCCTTGTCCAAAACATACACTGTGTGCCGAAGGTTTTGTGACTGCTGGGGCTCCCTTGGGTCCCCATGGCACAGTTTATGTGGCGGGCAGAGTCAACAGCTTCCCCAGTTCTCTCTTCTTCACCCAACAGCAACAAAATGCAACATGTCCTGTGCATGGAAAGTGGCTGGAACAGCAATGCCAGAGATACTTGGGACACCTCAACCTGGTGAAGAAGGGTAGCACACTACAGTCACCAAACACTCATGAAAGCTTATCATACTCACCACGAAAACTAATGACTTCAAGCCCACGGACAGAGGGCAAGGAGTAGGGACGAGAGAAATTTGTAGGTGTTTGCACCCAGGTCCCTCCTGCCCTTAAGTTTATTGCTCTTGCATGGATTTCCTTCCCCCAGATGAGGCCATTGAAAGCCTTGCAGGTCATGGGGGGGCTGGTGTCACCCTTGCATGTGACAGTCCACTCCTTCCAGACAAGAGAGCCAGAAACAGCTACTCCAGTACTGAACACAACTAGCGTAAATGACAAAGTAGCAGCGGGATTGAGGGAAATGTTAACACAGTATTCCTGAGCTAACGTTTTCTCTGTTCGACATCACTACCAGGGAGGGAAGGGAGCAAGGTTTCTGGGGCAGGTTGTTATGGCAGCCCTGCACTGCCTTGCATCAAGATTGCCTAAATGGCAAAGTGCAGCACATTCAGCTGAGGGCTATCTCCTCCTGTAAGCCACTGCTGCTTATGTGGAATCAAGATGGATGTTTTTAAACACGCTTCCTAACTGTTGGTATTTTCATAGTAGTTGCCAAGCAGGTGAATCCTTCAAACAATACCGTGTAAAAATGACATAAACCCTCAAAATTTCAGGTCAGACAATTTGCTCTCCTGCTTAACACCCCAGACATTTCAAACAAGGAGAGATGTGCAGTGCACAGGGGTAGTCTTCTAGAAAAGCTGCCTTTCTAGGGCTTACACCTCATCCTCTGCAGCTCCTGGAAGGCTTATGCTTCAACCATGTGAAAATGTTATCACTTATTATTACACTATATTTCATGCTCAATATTTATGCCCTTTTCTCCAGTACCAAAAGCTCATGTTGATACCTTAAACTTTACTGTGCAAATGCAAGACTTCTATTTTTGGGATGCCTTTTTATTTTTTTCCTTTTCTTTCTTCCCCCTCCTCCCTCAGACAGGAAAGTAAGCTTAAGATTTATTCAAAATCCAAGAGCAATGCAATCTTGTTGAAAAAACATCTAAGATGACAAAACACCCTGAGAATTAAAATATATTAAAAACACCAAATTTTTTATTTCACACATTCAATCCTAGAGTGATTTTTATTAGTCTACAGAACATTAAAGCCTTGTAAAGTCAGATTTACAACTGAACTTGAAACAGCCCCATCTATAGCCTATGAAAAGCTGTTATAACACAAATTCTAAGTGTCAAACTTTAGTGAATTATGTAACTCAGCACTTCCCCTCTTTTTTAGCTGTAATGTTATATGAAAAGAAGCTATCACAAAAACTGCCTGACCTTGTGCTGTAAATACCGTATTATTTTATTTATCTCACAGCTGTCATGAAAGTAAAAGTGAAAAACCACTCATTAAATTGCTGATTTTGTGAACTTTTTTGAAAGCTTGAATTTCATTATGAGTTCTGGATTAAAATACATGGATAAAAGCAAAGGGATAAGATAAAATAGGAATGAGTAGGTAGATCAAAAATCAGGTTTTTAAGCTTTGTATTGTAAAATGCATGGGAGGCAACAGTCAACAAGAAATATCTGTCAAAACCACCAATTTGGGCAGTATTCAAAATAAAGAACTGCGTATTTCTTCTTGTTAGATTCTCCTAGTTTCTTGTAATTGCTCCAGGACTTCAGCACAAACATAGAATATTCTGATTTTTGGGCACAATCTTTGGGTAAATCTCTTTTGTTTTCTTCTCAGTAGCTAAAAATAAAATTTAACACGTATTAACATTTACCTAATTTCCACAGTTCACAAAGTGAACAAATACTGCTCATTCTGAAGAAATTTATGTCAGTAAATATGCAAGACCTACATGCATACATGCATTTCTCTTGAAGTACATAGAAGCCCAACAACATGGAGTAAAAACCACACAGAATTGCTAAATAAATCTGTAAGTGCTACATTTTCACAGTGAAGCACCACATTCTATCAACATTACAGCTTTTTCATGTGATGTCATGCATGCACTGGAAAGATAAACACATACCATGCTGCTAGTGAAAACTTCTATACAAGATCGTGATCTTTTTTTACATTACCTTACTAATCCTTATAAAACTGCTTTTCTTCCCCACTTGAATTCAGTTATATTCTTTCATTCATCACCAGTAGAAAGCAAGTAACTGAAATGTCAAATGCCGCCGTTAATACCAGTGTTGCAGGAGAAAGCTTAAATCCTGAAGAGATAATTAGGATTATAGAATCATTAAGGTTAGGAAAGGCCTCTAAGATCACTGATCACTTAGATCACTTAAAATGATTTAACCCAGCACCACCACATTCATAACTAAAGCTGTATCCCCACACCACACTTCCACAAACGGTGATTCCACCACTGCCCTGAGCAGCCTGTTCCAATGCTTGACCACCCTTCCAGTGAAGAAACTTTCCTAATATCCGATCTAAAACCCCAGGGAGGCGACTTGGCGCTGTTTCTTCTTGTCTTTGTACCTGGAAGAAGAGACTGATCCCCCAGCTCATTACAAGCTCCTTTCAGGTAATAGCAGAGAGCAATGAGGTCTCCCCATGAGCCTCCTTTTCTCCAGGCTAAACAACCCCAGCTCCCTCAGCTCCTCCTCATCCCACTGTGGCTCCAAACCCTTCATCTGCTCCATTCCCCTTCTCTGGATACACTAATTGGGAATACATAGTTCTTTTACATTACTTAGATATATGTAAGGGGGTGTGTGTGCGTTTATAGTATTTATTTATATATTTCATTCTGAATGCCAGAAAAATCACTGCTTTCCTGCCCAGCATACTTCTCCATCTCCTGCAGAGAAAGATGAAGATCCTAAGCAAAATGTCATTGTTTATAATACAAAATATTTTATAAAGAGTAAACAGAATCTACCTCATGGATGGGGGAGATAAGAGTAAGTGGGAAATGTCAGAAATACTGTCAGAGTGAACCTATTCATTAAAGAAGTTATTTAGTTCCTAGACTAAAATACCAAAGTAGAAAAATAAATGATGATCACCATCCCCCCAGATCACTCAGATTTCAGAGAGGAGGAAAAAAAATCACTTCTAGACTAACAAAAACGACAGGATATCAAATGTAGTCATCACATCTTGTAAAAACTTTTCTTATTTTCCTCATGATGCAAATTAAAGCTCCTTCTCCCCGCACAAAACCTTCTCTTTCAAGACATTTTCTGGATTAGCTCCAGGGGAAGGGAGAAGCACAGATGAGCTAAAACATGTAACCCAACTTATCAAACACACTGCAAGGCTGGATGCATATGGAAATGAAATATATTCACAAGCAGATAGACTAGATATGTCAGTATGTTTTTGCCATCTCTGATATAAAAATAGGTGTCAGCAAAAACCCAGTATAAATTCTTGCAAGCCCCTGCAGGAATGCTGCTGTTTTCCTCCGGATTGTTCAACCAGCACAACCACTCAAACTCCTCATAATTAAGGAAAAAAAGGGATGGGAGGGGGTCCACCCCTAACCCTCTCTCCTGTTGTGTTCAAAACCCCTACCAAAAACCCCCAAATTTTTCACATTAGTTGTAGAAAGTACTCCTGGGTCATCACCACTGACCCAGGGTTTGTCCCTTGTCCAAGAGGGAATGACAGCATTCCCTTCCTGTGGTACTGGTACCATCACTGGGGGTCAGGAATGAAGTCAGGAGCATTCAGTGGCCTAGAAGCAAACCAAAAAAAATGTATCTGCTTTTAACAGCAAAAGTGATGCAAGGCGTGCTCCTACAA
This sequence comes from Corvus moneduloides, assembly GCF_009650955.1. Classification (NCBI taxonomy): domain Eukaryota; kingdom Metazoa; phylum Chordata; class Aves; order Passeriformes; family Corvidae; genus Corvus; species Corvus moneduloides. The sequence goes on along the minus strand of NC_045476.1, from coordinate 124,534,830 downwards.
GCTTCACCTTACCGAGGAAAACCTCCCTGGCTTTTTCTGTTCTGTTTTTCTGTGAGCAGGCATCACAACCGGCATGTGTGGGGGCTGATGCCAAGTGCTCCTCAAACTCAACACTCCCACATCTTGAATGTGTGTGCCTGTGCTCATGCACGCATAAAAGACGGTGGCAAACTGTGGCAGCTGTGACCTGAAGGAAGCACCAAGCACAGTCGGCCACCCTCCGAATCAATTTATGCAGACTGCACAGATGCTCTCCTCCAACACCAGTGTGGGCAACGGCAACACACACAATGAAAAAGGAGCTCTCTTAAAAAAATTAAACCAAAAATAAATTACAAAGAGGAATTAGAAATGTTTTGCCTTCAGGCAGCTCTTGGTTTCTCCTCCCACCCAAAAAAAGCTAATGTGTTGCTTTTGTAAGCTATTATTAATTCCTATATACATAAATATAGTGATTTCATGCCTGTTCTCGAAAATTAACAAATTGAACTGCCAAAACACACCCCACTGTATAACCAAAATGCAATATCTTGTGCTTCACTCAAACTTCTCAATTACAACTTGTCTTTTTTCTGCATTTCTTTCTCTTGCTTTCTCTTTTTCCTTCCTTTTTGGCCAAAATTTCCAAACTCCAAATTTTAGTAGATTAAATTGGTAGAAATCTTGCTCCTGAACAAAATCACTTTGTGATCTGCAACTGCAGCAGACAGCCAGGCTGCAGCCTGAGGATGCTGGATCAGCCACGGAGTATGGAGCATTTCAAATTTAGGTCACTTGTGCTTCTCTGACCCCAGTGAACAGCAATGGCGTGTTTTTCCACACTTAACTGTTTTCCTGCTGACCCATGTCTCGAACAAAACAACAAGTCCCAATGCAATTTAAAGAACAAGGTCAGCACAGGAGATACTGAATGCTAAATATGCTATGAAAAGGGCGAAGTGACTGGGAAGAAGAATTCACTTTCCCAGAGTTTGCTGATGGACACTGAAGGTGCAAACACTAAAACTGCACAAACACTCATCCTTTGGCTGTGTTTGCTGCCTGCATGACTGGGACCCGAAGGGGGGAGAGATGGCAGGCAGAAATTGTCACCATGTGAGGCAAAACGGAGCTGAGCCAGCAGCACACACGATAAGAATTATCTCTGCTGGAGGCTGCTCACTGCTGCGCCAGCACCTCGACTCGGCGCTGACAAATGCTGGGGGGAAGCCGGTGCCGCGGCCGGAGCCCACTGAAGATAAATACGGCACCTCGGGCGCTGAGGCTGTCAAAGCAGCAGAGTACCCACCTTGCTGCAAATGAGCCAACCCCGCCACGTTCAACAGAGTAAAACTCCTTGAGGAAGTAGCTGCTTGCTGCAGGAAGGTGGGAAATGTAGCCAGGTCCCAATGGTAGTGGAAGGTGAAAGAGAGAAAGCCCCAACTCTCCTCCCTTGGGGAGGGTTGGAGCAGGAGGCAGGGCAAGCTCCAACTGCTCCTTTGCACAACACCTACTCAAACTGCTTTCTAGTTGTTGGACTCAACATTTGTGGTTTTTTCTCCTATAGTTCTTAAAAAAAGAAAAAAAAGAAAAAAAGGATTATACGCTTTGCACAACACAACTGTTTATACAGAAGAATGGCTCCTGCACAACTGTGGTGTTAAACTACACGTGAATCCAGAGGGGAAAAGCTTAAGGGACAGCAATACGAGGTATTTTAGCTTGCTCCTAACTCTTATCCTACTAGTTCAAAACTCCAGCACTCCCCTGTGGACATCCTCAAGCACAAGCAGCATAGACAGTCCAAAGGAAGGTAACCTGGAAGGAATTTTGCACAGAGGCTATAGGCTTAGCAAAAGATTAACAGAGGGATCAACCAGAGAAGTGACACCTACTGAATACACACTGGCAAATAAAGCAGCCAAGCTTGTCACTGGGCATTGCATAAGATTCCCGAAGGGAAAAACCTATCTGGACAGGCTCTAGTAGGAGGAGGAGCTTTGTTTTAATGAGTTTTGGATAAATGCATGGGTTAATGATGTTTTACCCAGAGGATGAAATAGTGTGGCTGGGAAGATTAGAGCAGTGATCTCCTGTACTTGGCGCTAGTGAGGCTGAATCTTGAATCTTCTGTCCAGTTCTGGGCCCTCCACTACAAGAAAGAAGTTGAGGTGTTGGAGCGTGTCCAGAGAAGGGCAAAGGAGCCCAGGTGAAGGGTCTGGAGCACAAGTACTATGAGGAGCAGCTGAGGGAGCTGGAGTTGTTCATCTTCCTGAAAAGGAGGCTCAGGGTACACCTTCTCACTCTCTCGAACTGCCTGAAAGGATCTTGTAAGTGAGGTGGGGTCAGTCTCTTCTCCCAGGAAACAAGCTACAGGACAAGAGCAAACGGCCTCAAGTTGTGCCACAAAAGGTCTAGATTGGGTACTAGGAAAAAAAATTTCATGAAAAGCCCTGGAACAGGCTGCCCAGGGAAAGGGTTGAGTCACCATTCCTGTAGGTATGTAAAACATAGGGAGATGTGGTGCTCAGGGACATGATTTAATGGTGGCCTTTGCAGTGCTGGGTTAAGGGTTGAACTTGGTGACACTGTATGTCCTTTCCAACCTAAACAATTATTTGATTCTCAGTTTTAAAGAATAGAATAAGAAGATGTGGCAGAATAGATCCAGCTTGGGAAAAAAAAACCAAACCACACTTTATGGAGACGGAGATAGGTTACATGAAAGAGCTGAGAATGAAATTATAAAGGGAAGAAAAGTCAGTATCATCTCTATATTATGACAACAGAAATCAGATCTGTCATAGTAAGTTCATATTGTCTAATTTAGTTAATAGATTTTTAGAAAAACAGCAAAGTTCGTTCATAGGGTACAATTTTTTTCACTGGTGGGAGATTTGCAGGAGAATCAGAAACAGGCAGTGTTCTTATAACTTGCACATATATAAAAGACTAATAAGCAATTAGGAATTACAAACGTTAGGAAAAGGGGCTGATCCTTTCTCCAGTCCTGCCAGCTCTAGATTATTCTCTACCATCTCTTATACAATGGCTTGTAAGATCTAGAACTAGAGACCACAGGTGGCAAAGCCTTTTCCCAGTTTCTGTAGCAGACCATTATCTGGATTTATGCATCTACAAAATGAGTAGTTTTACATTTTCCTCTGTTAATTTCTGATTCTTGTTACATGACCCCTATATTGAAAGTTTCTTTTGTACTTCAGTTTTATTTCTCACATTTGTGCTTTTCTTTCCTGGAATACTTCAAATACTGTTTATAAAAGTATATATAAAGGGTATAAAGCATCTATGACTGACTGCCTAGATTAGGTATCCACACAAGAGAGACACAGAGTTTGTTGCAATGCCAACCAACATCAACAAGGACCCAACTTCAGTGGGGTCAGAATCAGACCTTCAGAGCCACTATTCCCCTCTGCAGTTGGGCATCTTTATATGGCTAACTGTTGTGAGGCTCCCTCCCATTGTATTTCAGACCCTTGCTGGTATTATTCCCAAGTATTTTATGGCATTACCCTTTTTGAAGTCTCTCCACAACATGCAATAGTTTCATTTCGGATTAACTTCTGTAAAGTTAATTGCAGTTTTGCATTTTGTTTTATGTTTCTGACCTCTTTAGGTTCTTTTGAACTTTGAATATTTGTCCAGACATGTATTTTCAGCTCTTCATAATTCAAATGTCATTCATACAGCAGCTGAATCCCCTTCATATCATCAGTTTAGTTTAGAAAGGACAAAAATGAAGCCTTTTGGAGAGGCGAAGCAGGACAAAGTTTTTGAGGAAACGCACAGATAAATCCTGTTTTAACACACTCCCCATCAGATTATTTTGCTGAAGCAATTTTGACTGGAAGTCCTAAAATACTGGCAGAAATGAAACAGAACTTCTTTTGAAGGAAAAAAACCCCAACAACCCAGAATTAAAGTTATATAAGCTTAGACTGACTTCTTTAATAAAGCAATGGGAAGCTGCAAACTGAGGAGAAAACATCAGTAACAGACCCATGGATCAGAGATTATATTGCTGTATTAGAGAAAAATAGACACGACAGAGATGCCCACCTACTGGGAATACTAAATAAAATTGCTGCTTAAAAATTAAGAAATTGCAGAAAATCATTCTTTATAGTTACAGCTAGGTTATTTTTAGCACCTGAGGAATTTTTTTATTTTGCTAGTCTAACAACAGTGCCTCTGCAAACAAAACGCAGGAACTCGGGGAAAAAAAAGAAACAGTTTGTACTGAAGACTTGAGTTTGGAAATGGACAGCTGTTTTCAATAAATTTTCTGCAGTAGACAAATATAGAAAAGAAAGGTGATGTAGGGACCATATGGTGTGTTAATTCCAGTTGTGACAACAGCTCTGTTGTCTGTCTATCCCTTTGCTAGACTGTGAGAAAATGTGCAACTTGTGTCACTGACACCAGGAGCAAAGCCCAGTCTCATCAGGCATGGCAAATATTAATGTATAGGTAAATAAAAGCTTGGAACTGGGACCAAAAATTGAATGACCAGCCTTGCAAGCCATCTCTTTCCTGATGGGGAGCACTGCTGAGTGCACAAAGAGGTAACTTTTTAGGTGTTCAGGGCAGCTTGGATAAACCAAACCAAAATAACCCTGGAGCAAGGAGGAAACATGCAGCTTTTGAAAAAGAGCATACAAGAACAACAAAAAATTATCCATACAGCATGCTTGGAAAAGAAGCCTGGAACACTCTCCTATAAATCCAACCAGTCTGTACTGCACTAGCACAAAACTTAAGTGTCAAACAGGACACTGGCATAGGCACTGTGCGTAAGAGCACCCCACCTTTGTGGGAAGGGACAGCCTCAAGAGCCGGGTGGTGATGCACCCACACCTTCCTTCCAGGCAAAGGAATGAGGAGAGGACAGGGCTGTCCTGTACTGCCAGTCCACAAACTGGCCCACAAACAGCCTGCATCAGGATGCTGGAAACAGGTATTTGGATTTGGAGCATGGAAAGAAGCAAAACAGCCTCTGCTTTCACATTCTGTACCGGAGCATGGCAGCTGTTGGAGGCAGACCTCGGCTTTGCCTCCATGCGTTAGTCTCCTCATCTGGCAGGCAGGCAAATAGTACACTTAGAGAAAACAAAACAAGGCAAACAAAATAACCAACCCCCCAAAAACCAAAACCCTCCAAAACCAAAAAACACAACCCAAACAAAAAACCCCAAACCAAACCCAACGACTCAACACAGAAATAGAAGGAAAAAGAAGGAAACCATCAACACCATCTCCCCCCCCAGCACTCTGAAATCAATTAGATTACGGTAATAAAAAAATCACTCTAATCTATTTCAAGCTTGAAAAACTATAGGATACTGATTCTGTAGCAACTGGAAATGAGAAAAGCCTCTCAGACATCCAGAAAAAACACTGAGTAGCAAGGGGATATGGAACCGGACAAACTAAACAGGGTGCTCAGGCAGGACACAAATTCTTAAACTAACTGCTGTCAAAATACATTTTTGGTAGGTAAATCCAGATAGACCTACAATTTTTTTTATCTCTAGATAATTCCCCAATGTCATTGCTGCTGCTATTGAGCTATAAGGAGCAAAGCACATGAAAAAAGGAAATTGTTCTTGCTAGGTAATGTAATTCAAACTCTAAATATTTATTTACTCTTGCAGGGGAGAGGGAGCAGCTGGAGCACAGCTGGGATAACTCAGCAGCACAAGCCGCCACGTGCTCCCCACGCCAGGGCCTCTGGCTGGACCGGGAGGCTGCAGGGGAAGGAGGAGCAGAGCCAGGCTGGAACACACAACTGTGGTCCCAGCAGTTCCAGCTTCCACTCTCCACCCAGCACACAAACTCAGCCTTAAGACATGGTCCACCTTTGCCCATACTGATGAGACAAGGCTGGATTCCCACCCACCCCATCCCCAGCAGTGCTCCTCTCCGTGCTACATCCAGCATCAGTGTCCCTGGAAGGGTCCCATGGATGTGTGCCCCAACCTCACCCCAAGATCTGGTCAGGAGCCCATTCCAGTCTGAGACCAGCTTCTGTAGGTACCGTTCCAGCACTGGTACGTTACCTCTCTGACCTAAAATGAGGCCATTTTGGCCCAGCAGCACATCACCAGGACACTGAAGAGACTCTGTGTCTGGGCAGGGTCAGACTGCCAAGAGAAGAGGCTTGGTGATGAGGATGGATAACAATGGAATAAGGCCTCTGCAATTGATGAAGGCTGCTGGGATCTGTACTCCACTGGGAATGTGGCTTTGCCTGCATCTCGGGTGGCAGCAAGACCTTTCTCTCTCCTCTGAAAAACCCTTGGGTTACACTGGTGGAACTGCTTGTAGAGAGGCAGAAAAATCAAGATAAAGAATTGATCCAGCATAAAAATAATGCCATCTCCTCAAAAAGAGGTAGGGAAGACAGGGAGGAAAAGCACGATTTAGAGCCTGGCTCAATTGCGAGTGCATTTATAATTGTGAGGAACATGCATGATTTCCTTTATCTTTGTTCAGTTTTTCTTTAAAAATCTTAATTTTAACTACTTTAGTTAATGCATGTGACATGCCCTGTTCACAGCACTGGTTACTGCTTATAAATTCGTACCTGCACAGCATTAATCATGATGGGAAAGCTTGAAATCCTGGCATGAACATGACACCACCTTGTTTTGGTTTGGGGTGTTTCTCCCCTTGAGCTGCAGAGGAGCCCTGCACATGGGAACACTCACTGCATGTTCAGATGAGAAGATATAGCAGCCCTCAGACACAGGCTGAAGTTGTTCTGCTTCAGAGTCAACAACCTTGGAGGCTGGTATGGCACATGAACCATCTCTGTAGTAGAGAGACACCTGAGCATCTGTCAGCTGCATTCTGCTCAAAGATTTAATCCTTGTGACCAGAAGGGCTCAAAATGCCTTTTACTTTTTCTCTTTTTTATTTTAATGAAAGCTCAGAATGTAGAACACCCTCATTTTGCCCAAGCTGGTGTTACAACCTAATTGTACCTGTAGATCTGTCAATTTAGTACCACTTGAAAATTAAGATTAAAACCTACTTCCACTCCCAAAAAAGGATTTCAGAAATTATCATGAAACAAGAAGTACACCAAGTTGCTACAAAGCAGACTTGGTAAAGGAGGTTACTGTTCAGTCAATGCTGTTTTAACTGTGTTTCTTGATATTCCAAACTTTTTGTCACTTATTTTCAGGCAAAAGTCTTCTTTAGTTAGACTGCAGAATCAGTTCAACCAAGATCTAATAAATAATGCTTATTTCCCATGCTAAGATTGGTTTTGCTTAACTTAACTGAGTTAGGTAAAGAAGTGACAAATTCAGTTGTGTGCATGTATATATTGATATGAAACAGAAAAAACATGGTATTTTCTACTGTGAGTGAAGAATTGCTGCCAAAAATCCCCTGTAATGAAAAAGGCCATAATTTAGCAGCACCCCAGGCATTGCTAATCCCACACTAATACAGGCCTTGCTAATCCCACACAACTCCACTTTTTGCCAACCTCAGCCAGAAACAAGGGCTCATGGCAGCCTTTGAGGGTGTTATGAGAACAGGTTCAAGGAATTGAGCCTACGAATTCCTCTACCACGGAGGAAGTTACGCATGACAGGAAGCGTAACAGGCATGCTCCCTACTGCTGGCACCTTTTTTTGGTTGTTTATAAGTTGAGTATCATAGTACTAGTTACACAGCACTTCAACAGAACTATTTTTTTTCAAATATGCAGAAATTAAATGGCAGTAAACTCACTGGTCCAGCTGACACGATTCAATGCCACTGGAAAAAATCTGTGACCATAAACAAGTAAGACCTGTTAACATCCAGGACTCAGAGTGCCATTTACAGTCCCACATACCAGGAGAAGGAAGCATGTACCCCTAATAACAGCCCCCTGTAGCTGGGGGACTAAGCAGCTGCACCTAACATGGCCTTCACATGGGACCCCAAAGTCCAATTCCAAGAAGAAAACAAAAGGATATAATAAGAAACGCTGTGCAACCATTAAGATAAATCTGGTTCAGATGTTTTTAAGAGCATAAGCAAATGTGGATCCTCATGGAAATTTTGGCGGGGGGGGGAAAAGTCCACATGTATCTAGAGGGCTCATCCTAAACATTTAGCACTTACTTTCACAGTAAGTCTTTTCATGTTTTGGTATACTAGTGCAGTGTTCATGTTCTCAAAGCTAGCCTGAAGGGTTTCTAAATTAGTATGTCAATGTTACCATGGTAACATAATGTACTACCAAAATGGACCACTTTTTATACAGCCACTAAAATCAAGTTAGTGACCAAGCAAGTTATAAAAACTCTTGCTTTTTTCAGTTTTGGGGGGCTAGGGGTTTACTGGGCTTTTTCCTTTGTTTGTATTTGGTTCTTTAAACTATTTATGTTTATTTTTCCTATTCCTACACCTTTCTAAAAATATTAGTAAGAATTTGTTTTGTTTATCATGCAGGAATAAACAAACAGAAATAGAATCACCACCACCAGCAAAAAGCAGTTCTCAGGACTTGCTAAGGGTAGCTGTAGTTTCAGTTCCCAGACATACAAAGTTTTACACCCCATCTCTAGTTTTACTTTTGCAGACTGCTCACAAATGGAAGACATTCTTGACTTGTTACAACACTATTTAAAACACACAGACACCTCACTCTCAGAGCTTCTTACACACCAGGATCTTGCTGCCTCTGATACCCTGGGGCATGTTAAATGGCACTGGATGCCCTAAAAGTCAACCTGCCATTCTCAATCAGACAATCTTCAAACTGAGAAAACTCAAGTTAAAAATGTTCTCATACAAAAGTTCAGTGTTCAAAAAACATCATCTTCACGGTCATCACATCCACACAGACCAGAGTATCTGTCCTACATTCACACAAATCTGTTAAAAACATGAGTTTCGTTGTATCTCCAAAAGAAACCATCACCCCGAGAATAAATACTCTCAGTACAGCAAACTCTCACTAGCCTTTGTACAAGGGGTGCTACAGGACCCCATGTGGACAAGGAGCCACATCCACCCAGCAGGATTTCATGCAATGGTCTTTATTTAAACAGCATCAAGTATTTGAATTAAAATCTTGAAGACTTGTTTTTTTTCTGTTCAAGGATAGTATCTAATTGTATATTTTTTGTATCATAAGCCTACTGTAACAACCTCTTCGGGGCATTCCTGTGGTCTTGCTGTTTATAAAAAGAAAAATTAAAAAGATACTGAGATTATATAAATTTATTTCTGACTCTTGCTGTGTTGAAAGAGGAAAATAAAAGTCATTGGTTTATGGTTGTGTCAATAAGAGCTTGACATACTGGTTTACAACATCACTTGCCAATAGCACTGACATTCTAAGTTGATCTCTCAGTTCAATGATTTGTAAAGTCAGAAATACTTTTGTTATGAAAATTAATAAGAATGTTTACTCCCTTTATTAGTGAGAATATGTCAAATATCCAACTTCTCTACTTTTGGTCTGGCTAACTAGTTTTTATTCTTCTAGATGACACTGCCATTTATAGTTGAGAGGTAATGCCTAAGCATATTTGATTAATCTACTGAAACGATTTGCTATAACTTATATTCCTTTCAGAAAACTGGAGGAAAAAGAAGAAACAGTGTCCAAAGGCACTACGCAAATCCTTCCAAAAAGACTTATCTGAGCCCAGAATTGCTCCTTGTCTTCCTCTGCCACACAAAACAACAGTAAAGGAGAGAGTAGCCTGGGATTCTCATCCCACTCCACCCCCAGCTTTCCAAAAAATCACACCTGGAAGATATAAAGGAGAACAACAGTCAAAATATACTATATATATGCGTGTGTGTGTAGTGGCATATATACATGTACATACATACACAATCTTTCTATGTATTTCTATATAGTGCAACAGTTTAACTTGTGTGATTTCCAGTGTGGATGCACTCATTCTGCTGTATGGGTGGAGTTTGGGGAAAGAGGATACCACAATCTTTTCAAAAAACACATATGCATGAATGAGCCACCAAAGTGAAATTACACATAAAGCTCAAATCATTGTCCACCTTCAGCCTGCTTGACTTCCTAACTTTAAATGGTTGGTTTAACAGAACTGTCCAGTCTGCAATACGCTGCAATGATTTGTGTGTGTGGCTTCCTCTTCTGCTGATTACAGCTTTTAGGCTATAACTAAAACAAAAGGTGGCTCAGGGGTTTTCCACATATAGCACTGAACACATACCTGAGCAAAAAAGTTAAAAATACTACAGTCTTTTTTTATTCCTTAAAAAGTACAAAAGTCCTGTATCTGCAGGTGCTCCAAATGTCACAAGAAAACCAAGTTCAAAGGCATTAGCAATTGTACATTCCCCTATTATGTTGTAAAAGATGCAGCGTGAAAAATCCTTTAGGATAATCTTCTCCGAATCATTAATTCCCTTCAATTTACATGAGAAAAGAAACACCAGATCTTTTTACGCAGTTCGTCACAAAAATCACAGCCCGGGGTACTTCTCACTAAACATTGAGGTCTCATAGCCTACTCTTTTCCCAGCTGTTTTGAAGGACAGATTCTTACTTTAGGATTTTCCCGTTTACATCACTGGATAAAATAATCCTCCCTCTCTCCAGAAGTCATAACAGCTGCATCTTAATTGGAAAGAAAAACCAATAAGGACCAGAACCAACAACTGTTACTGCAAACTAGTGGCTCTGAATGCCAAGCAGCTGCCTTTCTGCCAAAAAACAATACATGACTTGTAAAAAGTAAGGTGCTTGAAAACAAATCAAATACCAAAACTAAGCTATTGCCAACAAGCACATTGTATTTTAGTGATAAAAATGCATGAGACACCAGCCAATTTCAAGCTGCAATTACTTGAACATAATCCTTACATGTAAGATATCATTTATAGGAAATAATTTGAAATACCAACTGCAGAACTTATAACTTAATAGATGGGATGCCAACTGCTAAAACAATTCACACACCTGGTTGTTTTTACAATATGTGAACTGATGGGATAGTACAAAAATACAAGTTATTTTCGTTGATGACCACACTGAGAGTGTACCTGTCCTTTGAGGGTAGAGAGCACTTGTGGATCATCAGCAGCAGACCTCTCATGTTATGTCCCCTTTGCCGTACAACTGTCTTCCTTAAAACACCAAAGTTTTACTGGAAAATTTCGCTGCTTGTCAGAGGAATGTCGAGAGCAATATTTATGTACATGCAAATAAATTAAATTGCTATGACAGTGTGAAAGAGCTGTGAATTTGCAAGGGGAGCACAGTACAAGCCTGGGCCCTTCTCCATCACCTTGGCAGTGACATGTGGAAGGAAGGAGAGGGGCTTCTGGGCAGCCCCCCCCCCAGTGCTCCTCATCCCCCTCCCCTCTACCCGCTGCAAAAACAGTCCACGGGTAAGGAAAAAAAATCCCGTTCTGAAGTGTTTTGCAGTTGCTTAGCAACCACTACCAAACCTGAAGAGATTTCAGTCAATGGACTGGCACACCCACCTCTCAATATGCCGACAGGTTCATAGGGAATACACCAACTCAGCCCCAGGATGGCCCCAGCCCCAACAGCAGCATGTCTCTCCTCATCTTTCAAACCTGCTTCCAGCTGCTGCTTTCTTACCCATTCCAAACCCCCCAGAACCACAGAGAGGCACAGCAAAGCACCCACGTGCTGGTGGTAAGATTACTTTTAACTGCCAAGATTCCAGCTGCACCCTTTCCTCGGTTGCCACACACATACAAACCACGACTGCCTTGAAAAGCAGTTGAGATTGAAAAGCTGTCCCTGAACTTGCCCTTCTGTGGTAGAGACCAGGTTTCTTCCCAAGCCATGCAATGTTTAGGCAGTGTCCATTACAGGCAATTCCCACACCTGTAATCAGTTTCGGTGGGAAGCACTGGCCAAATTGCACAAAACTTTTGGCCTTTGTGATCACACCCCATTGTCACAGCAAATGTTCTCAGATTTTAAAACTTTATCTATAGATAGATAGATATAGATGTGTGTATGTGAGTATATACAGATGTTGATGTGGAACAAGGACTCTTCCACCACTCTTCTGTAAACTGCCACTAGATGCATAAATCTACATAAACCTGAAAGGCTGATACAAGGGAGATATGCTGGAAAAAATATTTTCTTTTTCACAGATGCTCCACTCCATAGAAGAGTACATATGGAGGGGAAAAAAAACACACCACACTGCAGTGCAACAAGTTTGATGTTATCAGTATAGAAAATGCTGCTAACTAAAAGTAAAAATTTATGCTGGAAATTAAACCATTTGTAACCAGTATAGGAGTTAGGTTCAGAAACAGCTTTCCAAGTACAGCAACACAGCCAACAAACTGCAGCCACATAAAAGACATGTATCTTGTCCTTTCCACAGCTGGCAGAGGAGAAGGACCACCTACACCACCCAAACTGGCTGGAGAAGCCATACCCACACACCTGCCCGTTTCTCTTCACTGACAGCAATGGCACTGTGGCAACAGGTTTGGCTTAGCCCAGTCAAGGGGATTCCACCCTTGAGGTGAGCTGTCCCAGGGTGAGGGGCTGCAGGGGCCATTCAGGGACCCCTGCTTGTTCCAGCTTCCCTCACTGCAGTTCAGACCAGAGCTGGGAATTGCCTGGCCCCAGTGGTTTTGTGCATTTTCTGTGATCCTTAATGGCAACTGTGAACTTCTCTCACGTGTTACCTTTACACTAAAATAACTTCAACAAAACGTTGCCCCTGTGGTAAACCCAGAAGAAACAGAGCACCACATTTCTAAGACAGAGAAAGGCCCAGAGTCCATTTGAATTTCAAGGTGCATCTCGTTTCCTGTACTTACTTCCATCCTTAAACCAGGAAATTCCTAATTTTAGTCTGTTCCCTCCCTCCCTTAAACTAGTACCCTTTTTCAAAACTTATCTGCCCTAAGTTATCACCAGTGACTTTCACTTATGAAAGTGTGGTGGTACCAAGTGGACCTCTGTGATCATATTTCACAAACAACTCACTTGGTACCTCCAAGGGACCTGTTACATGCTTTAAGCTTGTAATTCTTAGTATAACAAAAACAAATAATACTTTCTCAATTCTTAAGAAAGGCACTGTTTGAAAATCTCTCCTAAATATCTAGTAGCAGTAAATGTTCATAAGTTTTTGATTTCTTTCAACAGTGCCCCAGTGATTTTAATAGCTCTGCACTCCCAAGTGTTTTTATGTGAACGCTGGAAATAGAGGTAAAGGCCTCAATTAAAAGGTTTGGTTGTGGGTTCTTTGGTGATGGGTGGGTTGTTTTTTTTTTTTCCTTTGGTTGTTGCTCTCTTTTTGTTAAGAGTGACCCCACAGTAGTATTCCCAATTGCCTCCACTGGGACCCAGTGCATGCAGCACAGTTTTGAATAATCTGGCAAACAAAACTGGCCTTAAGACTTTCAGGCATCTGTTAAAAAACCCCACCACCAAACCTGAAAGTACAACAACAAAACCCCCTCTGGTCTTCCAGAACAGTATTAAACAGAGTTACTTAATGCTTGGAACCATGACATGGTTTGGACCATGTCACTCCCATTTTGTACATGAAGAAAAGCCCTCAGGGGAAGAAAAGTGCAATAATTACTGCAATTCCTGGCTCCTGAAGGTAGGTTGCATCCCCTCTGCCAAGTCACAATGCAACCCTCAAGTCTTCCTTTGCTCCCACAGCCACCAGATCTGCACAAATCATTTCGTGAAGCTCCAAAAAACACATACTGAGTTTGTTTAGTACCTTCAATACCAAATAGCTCCATAACAAGTTGTATTTCATTTCATTATTCTTTAAGATTTCCTTTATCTTGTATTAACATTATACTTTATCTTCTTTCCCAGGACAATTTGCTTTTGTAACTGATGGTATTTCTCACTGCAGACAAATCCATTCATCTAGAAATGCCACTAGACTAGACTTGTTCTCTGTAATCAGTGACACCACAAAGTTTCTGTTGCATTACAAGCCTTTGCCTATCATCTGCACAGAAAAGTCTTCCCAGCAGATATAATTCTGCAGATGCACCGTTACAAGCACATGCACAGGTCCTTCTGAAAAGATCTTTTTCTAGGTCTTAATTGAAATGTTACTAATACTCATTTTGTAAGATTGCCTGGTGATACTGGGTAAATTAAAAGAAGACCACAACACAGTGGAGCACACTGAATTTATTTAAACAGTATTAGCTCTTCCCAGCTGGAAAGGATGTAAAACAAAGCACAAAGCTTAGTGTTTGAAAGTGTAACAACAAGGTGACTTAGGATAGCATTATGAAGACAAGAAACAAAAAAATTTCGTAATAAATGGAAGATGACATATAATGTTAGGATATCTTACCAAGAGTTTCAATATTGGGTACAACAGAGAAGAAAGAACCAACAAAAGATGTAAAGACAGGTGATACAACCAAAGCCACAGGCTTTGGGAAATGCTCTTTCAAGCAATATTCAGAACTGATGTAAGTGGGACAAGGCTGCTTTCATCCAGGCTTGAAAAGTGACAACACAGTACTTCAGTAGTAGGATGAGACACACGGATGGCAGATTTCAGAGCATGGGCAGATAGAGAAGCCTGCATCTCAGACAGGCTACACTGGGAAAATCTTCAAGATATGGGCTTTCCCTGTTTGTGAGGACCTTGGAAGAAATTGAATAGGACTAGTCAGTTTTTATTCCACTGCTATGGTATGTGGTGATGACTGCTTTTGTTTACATCTCCATTTTTCATTATTATTAAAGAATAACATGTTTAAGACAGGATGAAAAAAGATATTTTCTAATTAAAGTGGATTGCAGAATTTTTACCTTACGGAGAAATTATGAAAGTGGTGTAAGTGCTACTTTGTCTGGAAAGATCATCATAAAGGCTCCTAAAGGCACAAGGCTCTCAGTAGATTAACTTGACAGAAATTGCACTTCCTACACAAGTTAAGTGACCTTTATCACTAAGAAATACTGGGACATTGAAAGGCTCTGAAAAGCCTTTAAAAGCCTCTGAAAGCAAATTAAAGATTCCAGCTGAGCAGAGGACAACTTACAAGAGAGATTAATGCTAACCCTACTTTCATGTACTTAAAAATTATACAGACAAACCCCACATCTATACAGAAATAAAAGTTTTAATCTAACTAGATCAAAGGCAGAACAAGCATTCAAAACTTATGCAGACTATTTAAGGACTTAAGTTTCAAGGGAGAGTACATTTAAAGAAGTACAATTCACCTCAGGTGACAGCTCATGTGAAATAAGGAAATCCCTTGGGGTTCCAAAACTGTGCTAAAATCATACTAGATACAATGGGGACTGAAACAGAATTACATTTACTATGGTTTTCTCTTTGAGAAGGAAAAATGCAATTACTTTTTTTGAGGCTGCATCAGTTTTGCATTCGTAACTGGGCCACCTGACTTCTCCCACAAGTGTAAAAAATTGAAATAAACCAGTAGTAAAAATTAACCTCATCCATCTGTTTCTTAGTCTTACCAATTTATTTTCTAAATGCAATAAACAATTTCATTTTGAAGACAAAACTCAAATGGAGTCCCCAAAGGCATCACCATAGCTTGGTTTCTCTCCTCTTTACAAAAACACTCAGAGCTTTCAAATTTTTCCATAGCAGAGCAAGAGCATTGATGCAGTAGTGCAAGGTACAGGGTCACGTTTTGATTGGTACCTCTGGCTGAAAGAAACCGAACATTGCAATGATCTCAGGCTATTGCAACAATCTCAAAAAGTCACACCTCTGTCACAGTGCTCTGCACAAAAGCCCCGGTTGCAAGTCTATCTTTGTGGAACTTGCAGCTGCTTCATCACCACTGGGCCTGGTGTGACAGGATCCTCCAACTGGCAGGCTTCAGGAAGAAACATCCTAAAAAAGGAGCTCATCCAGCATCTTCACACTTAATGAAAACTCCTTTCCAGCTGTGAGGAAAAGCATTAAACTAACACCCTGGTACATGTTGAAGGCGCTATTGCTAACCCCATTTTGAAGATCTGACATCAAGTTCCTAAAAAAACCTCAGTAAATTCAGAGTAAACTCTGCCTTGAGGAACACCATGTCAATAGTCCAAGTAGCTGAACAGGAACTTCTTCTGACAATTCCATTGTCTCTTCCCTGTGAAGTTTGGAAGGGTAGAACCATGCAAGTAAGCGACAGTGACAATGCTGACAGCCTGTGCTCACTCGCTGCTGGCAACTCTGCACCGACCTCTGGCTTGCAGGGCAGCTTCAGTTACAGGCAGGTCTCACTTTTAGTGAACAATGTCACATCAAACATTTGACCATTTCCAGATATATCATGACAGGGAAAAGAAAAGCAAGTTTCACACTTTAAAATATGAACAAGACTTTTTCTTCTTGCTTCAGATGGCCTAACAGTCCTTGAATTTGGAAATCACAGCAAATTTTATAGATTTAGGAAGAAAAGGGGATGGAGGACAGAGAAAGGAAGGGATGATTAAAAACACAGAGGCAAGGAGGTATAGAAAAGCAAGGAAGGGAGACTGAAGCTGTCAGTGCAAACCCATTCATTCTGTATGTTTGTGATACCTGACAAGACAACTTCACTGCCAGTGGATACCTCTAAATGATTTTCAAAAGACAACTGCATTGACCCAAGAAAGTAATCTATTCAAGAGTAAAAGGCATAACTGCTAAACTAAAATGAATGGTACAGTTCATAAGGATTAAAGGGTTTATCAGATTAATTCTGGAAAATTCAACAGCAAAAAAAAAAGTTCCGAACTTCCTAGTGGCTGTGATTGAAGCTGGTGTGTTAAGCATGGAACTAAGCAAGCTCTCAGAACCAGATATTGGTTTCTTTGATCTTCAAAACAGATTTAATTATTATTGTTGTTATTTTTGCAAGGGCATTTTTAAGAAGTTATTTCAAAACCTGTGAACAAGCAGGAAAAACTAAACCCCACACCATATTTGACCATGAAGCTTCAGAAGAGAGAACACGGCATTGTCATTTACTTAAACAAATAAAAATCCAAATGATTATAGGAACAAAGAGAATGGTTTTTTCAACTTTATATATAAAACCCCAAGTCTGAATGCTCTGTCACTTATCTTGCCCAAGATATAAACGAAAATCTCTTCAACCCCAAACAACATAATACTAATCATGGTCATCATTTAAAGAAGGGGAAATTGACTTTAATGTGGGTTGAAAAGGAGAAAGAAAATGTGTTAACGCTATAAGGCAAGATTCATGGCTCTGATGGGACATGATGAACTGTGCACATGTCCCCCCTCTTCCCCACAAAGTATCCAGTTCATGCTACAAAGGATGCTCACAGCTTCCTCCAATACTACCCCCCAGGATCACCTATACACCAAGAGGCTACATGTAATTTTAGCAGTCAGCCTTGTCCAGCTTTCTAGTTTTTGAGAACACCGTAAGACAGACAGACAGCTGTGGGCTGCAGAAATAGGGCTGAGTACCAGCAAAGCCGTAATTATGCCCATGTAGGACTCCAAAAGGTATTTGAAAAAATCCAAACTATTGAGTACTTTATATAGATACATGAACTCCAGCCAGTTTTTACGTGTTTACTGCTTAATTTAGAGCTACCTTTTTGAAAAAGTGGAGTCTAGCTGAGGGTGAACCTCCCTCTTCTGACCCAGAGCCTTTTGCTCTCTCTTTTCTCTCCTCCAGATCTCCTCCTGGACAATTTGTGCCCACTTACACACAATGTGCACCGGAACAAAGATGCAATTATGTATAAGTAGTGCCCAAGAGAAATCATCTAATAAGGATAAAGCTTTCTTTAAAGCAATTTTATCCAGCATTTGTTTTACTATACAGATGTAGCATATTTATGGGAAAGGAAAAAAAACCCCTCGATGGCTGCATAAAGCATGTGTGGCCTGTACGAAATGGCATTAGGATATTTAAAATATATATATGAAAACATTCTACTCCTCCCTTTTCCATCTCTGATATTCTCCAGCTTGTCCTAGTTTTCAAGTATGTTTACAGTGGAGACAGAAATAGGTGGGTGCATACATACCTATACATGCATACTTTCACACCTAGGGTATACCCAGGAATAAAATGTTAACTGTTTGGATAGCAGAATTCGTATTTAAGAAAACAACATGCCTAGAGTTGCAAGGCCTGCTTGGTCTGCTATTTGGAGACTTCTAGTAACAGAATCACAGAACAGATGAGGCTGGAAAGCACTTCTAGAGCCAGTCTAGTCCAACCCCTTGCTGACAGCAGGGCCACCTAGAGCAGGTTGCCCAGGACCACATCTCAGTTTGGTTCTGATAATCTCCAAAGACAAAGACTTCACAACTTCTCGGGGCAACCTGTGCCAGTGTCTGACCATCCTCAGAGTAAAAGCATTTGCTTACCTTTAAATGGAATTGCCTGTATTTCAGTTTGTGCCCATTGCCTCCTGTGCTATCATGGGAAAGCACGGAGAAGAGCCTGGCTCCATGTTCTTTACTCCCCACAATCAGGTATTTATATACCCTGAAAATTCCATAATTAATTTTAGTGAAAAGCAGGGGGGGGGGGAAAAAAAAAGCTCTGTGTGGTATCCTAAGGATGCTAATGCTTCCAGGACTATGTTCCACAAAGCCAGAAGTAGGAGTAGATATAAAGAATAAATGGTAATTCAACACCAGATGGATTTAGTATCTGTAATGTCTTCTAAGAATGGATGCACGTTTTAAGAGTTAGTTACAGACATGCTTTTGTTGCAAATTTAGGCTTCAGAGTTGCAAATTTAGGCTCCAGTACTTCATGCTGAAATAAAATATGAAAGTATAAGTTGTTTTGTAGCATAAGGAAAGAGAAAATACTTGCAAAAACTCTGTCTCTAAAGAGAGCTCAAAATCAGAGTTAACAGTAAAGAAGCATCCCAGTTTTTCTACACATACCATAGTCATCATCAAGTCACACTATAGATGAAGAACCCAAATCCTGTACACTTTAGCAGAGGATAGGAGCATAATGTGCTTGGCTGTTTTTCTGTAAGGAGTTAGTGAGGGCAGCCTGAAAAACCTCCTCCCAGTGGACAGCCTGTGGCAGGATCCTTTAGGCACCCAGTGTGGCAAATGTGCCAAGTGCCAGCAAAAGAAGAAGAGCAAAATAAATGTGACTTTAAGGCAGATAAGTACCCACACATCTTGGAGCCCTGCAGGCACCAGTGAAGCTGTCAAGGTTCAGGTCAGTAATGTGCCACAACTGTCTGAGACATCTTTGAAGAGCAGGAGGAACGGAAGCAGCTCCTTGGGTCAAGCTCTCACAGAAACACGGCTGATGTGAGGTACCTGTATAAAGGCATGATGGAAAGGAGCCCTGTTTGCAGAAAGTGGTCAGCAAAGCTCATAAATCACTCAAGAAAGGCCTGATCTAGAGATGACAGGGAGATGAACGGAGATGCTTGCTTTCAGTAAAGAGGTAACTGGCTGAGAGGAAAAACGCAGATATGTCAGACTTGAAAAGGTCAGGGGTACAATTTGTATTTGTCAGAATGAGCTTTCCAGGCAGGAGTCAAGGACATCTTGCTCCAACAAATAAATAGGTAATAACTTTGAAAAATCAAGCATCTTTGGTAAGAGAATTTACATTCTTTACCTGTGTGCTGTCCTTGGGCACCTCTGCATAAATTATATTTTTGGATATTATTGTGGTTTAACTCCAGTCAGCAGCCAAGCCCCACACAGCCACTTGCTCACTTCCCCAATGAGCAGGATCAGGGAGAGAATGGGAAGGGTAAAAGCTAGAAAACTCATGGGTTGAGATAAAGACAGTTAACTAGGGAAAACAAAACAAGGAATTTTCTGCTTCCCATGGGCAGGCAGGTGTTCAGCCAACTCCCAGAGAGCAGGGCCCCATCACATGTAACAGTGGCTTGCGAAGACAAACATCATCACTCCAAACATCCACCCTTCCTCCTCCTTCCCCCCACTTTACATACTGAACATGATGCCATATGGTCTGGAATATCCCTTTGGTCAGTTGGGGTCACCTGTCCTGGCTCTGTCTCCTCCCACCCTCCCATGCACCCCCAGCCTCTTCACCAGCGTGGCAGCACGAAAAGCAGAGAAGGCCTTGGCTGTGTGTGAGCCCAGCTGAGCAACAACAAAAACATCTCTGTATTATCATCACTGTGTTCAGCACAAACTCAAAACACAGCCCCATACCAGACACTGTGAAGAAAATTCAACTACCCCAGCTGAAACCAGCGCAGATATCCACCTCCCAAAAAGGGGGAGGTGGCTGCAAAGAGTTCAAAGAGCCCAAGGTAGCATGACAGGTAGAAACTGAAGGGCAGAGAGAGGGATTGGAGAAAGTGGGAATAAAAGAAGAGTAGATTTAAATGGGAAAATGGAGCAGACAAATTTAGAAAGGTGGTGGCAGCAAGGAAAGGAAAACTGTGGTGAACAGAAACAAGAAGCACCAAAACACTGGAGGATAATGACATCATCATATTCTGAGGTCCTGTTCTGCTGCACCCTCTATGGTACCTGTCTTTAACAGAAAATTTACAGCAATTGCAGAGTCCCTGCCAGGCTTTACCCAGTCCCTGGAGAGCTAGGGGCCAAAATAGCAACCTCTGCACTCCACAATATGGTAAAGGAAAATAGGGCATACCACATGGCACAGAACAGTAGGGCTGATGTAACAGTAATGGAAGAGGAAGGAATATAACTTATCACATCCCTCATACATCTTCTGACTAGACTGCTGTTGTAATATCATGGTAGAAATACAAAGCTGCACACTCATTTCCAGATGACTGCAATGCCCAAAATACCCAATGACAATTATGACATTGAGACAGAAGGAAATCATCCTTACCCTGGGAAGTTTGTACTGTAAGTGCTTATATAGACAGGAATAGTTACACTGATCTTATATTTTTTACTCTTTGTAAAGACATTTGCAGTGATGGTTTATAATCCTAAAGCACAGACTATTCAGTCTACCTTGCAACTCCACAGTTTGTGGTCACATAAAAGATAATTCATCTTTATTGTCTCTGTTTCTCCCTTCCACTCTAGCCTTTTTCTGCCTAGATTATACAGGCAGGAAACATTCTACATTCTGGCACAGGCACTGTATCATATTATGCTTTTGTATTATAGGCCAACACACCACATTGTATTAACATCTCTCCTTCAGTAATACTATATACAAAACCAGTACCCAGACCTTAAAAAAAACTCACTTATAACCATGGGCTAAAAGGACCCTAAATAGATGAGTCAAATATTCACAAACTTGTGAAAATGTGCATACCACTGCAAATCTAGTTATTCACATTTCTCTCCAGCTAAACAGCACTAATAACCCATACAAGTCCTCTGACACATCGCTTTACTTTGCTACATAATTGTTTCTACAGACTTCCTAATCAGGAAGTAGAACAACCTCTGGCTTAGTCTACCAACTTTCACAATTCTAAGCTCTCTCAAAAGAAATGCAAGAATTTAATATCCTTCTTTGCCATTAATTGGGGTTTTTATTCAGAAAGGTATGGATGACACAGTAAAATTCTACAATGTTCTACAATACCCAACAGATAAGCAGCCAAGTAAGTAGATGGCCATGGGATCATCATCAATGTATAAATATTGTTTCAATTAACAAACCAATATACTACAGAAGTATGCAACAGCTACACGACAGGGCACAAACCCAAATAACATCTGTTATGGAACAGACAATTAATGTTTAAAAATGACATATACACAAAGTGAGGATCTGGGCTGGAAACTCCAGGTGCTTCATGGAAAGATGAAGCAAACATTTGTGTCTGCAGGTGGCTGAAGCACATCCATGAAAGACAATATGAAATTAAGACAGGAATCTCATTACCAGGATTATGCAGACAATAGCATCCAGGATTACTATTTGCTGGCTGTGTTCTACATTTAATTTATCAAGTCACACTTAATACTGAAGGTAATACATTTAAGAATAATTAAAATTAATCATAACAGGAGATTAAATGTAAAAAATATGAATATCATTTTTGCTTTTAATTCACCATACCACTGTGAGAACTGCAAGAAAGAGCCACTTTCACTCTGTGCTCTATAAAACACAACCCTACTCTTAACATTGCAAATGTCTGACACTCCGCTGCCCAAAGCTAGACATATTTCATCCATGGAGTTTCTAAATCCACATGGTTAGTCCCCAGGATAACTCATGCCAGGCAAGCAGAGCCCTGCAGAAGGGGAAGGCAGGGCAGGGCAGATATTCCCTGCCATTGGCTCTCCTGTGCCCAGTCCCAGGGCATGGGAGGACACATGTCTCTGAACTGGATCAAGAGTTGTCTGCATATGAGAACATGGTCACATTTTGGACCCCGTTAAACAGTGCTGCTGCATCAGTGTGGGAAGAGTGTCACAACAAGGCCTTCCCAAGCTGATGCACACTGTGCTGAGCCCACAGAGGGAATCTCCACCGAGAGGGCTCATCCTGCACCTTCACACCACCCAGCCCAGAAGTCTTCAGATTTGAAGACTAAAATGACCTTCACTCAAAAAAATATAGAAAACAGGCTACTGATTTCCTGTGAACTCTCAAAGTGTTATAATAAGCATTTATAGATGGGCTACTGAATGTCTCAACCTTATAAGCAGACAGTCATTTCATCAGCAAAGTAATAACTGGAGTTGGTTCCAAAAACAGAGGAAAAACAAAAAGGAGCTTTAGGGCACAATGTCACTCTTCTCCTTCTAATACCTTTATGCATATATCACTTGCTGCTACTCGACTTAAAAACTGTAAGGCATGTAAGTACAAATCCTGCAAAATAAACACCATGGTAATACTTTAAACCCCTACGACTTTTCCTGGAGTATCTCTTTCATTGCTAACAGGCTACAAAAAAAACGCGTTAACCTTAAGTATCATCTTTCCCCTTCAGACTTGGTAAGGGTTTAAGCAATGCAAAATTCACTTATATGCATAGCAGTAAAAAGACATAATATCTTAATAGAGAAGAGCTAGTGCAGCACTGTTTATTACAGCCACTCAGTTTACTGCATATATCCCATCTCCAGCCAGCAGCCAAATCTGGTGTTTCTAACATTACTCTTCCAGGAGTATTTCTATTGGATTACGATGAGAATACTGGTATGACATTGGAAGCGTTTTCTACACAAACATATGTTAGAGTTACGCGGTAGAAAATATATATGTGTTTATATATATTTACATGCATATATAAATTAAACACTTGAGATCTTTATTTTCACGACATACTTTTGTGCCTTTACCATACATATGTATATACACATACATACTCTATTGCTGTTGGGAAAGAAACATTAAGTGTTCCTTTTCACATAGCAAAGGACTTGGAGATTTAACTACAGGGCAACACATCAGAAATGAGAACAGTTCACAGAGGCACATAACAAATATGCTATGCATACATCTCCTAACAAAAGAATAATTAAAAATTTCTACATGAAGAAACTCACTGACAAAGCTTGAATACAAAATCTCATTGATAATAATCTGAAGTGTGCTAAATTTCTTGGAGCAATACACTGGTTACAGTTAAAATATGCTTATAGCAAAAAAGAATGTCAACCTTTTAGGGAGCAACAAACTGTTGCTTCAATTTTTTTTCTTAGCTGACCAAGAAGAAAAATAAGGTTGTAACAAAATGAAGCAATAACAAAGTAGCATATTCCTTGCTGTTAAGATATTGCAAAGTTAAATTACAATGTCACCAGTTCTAATTTCACTACTGTCACGTTTTCTTGTGATGCTTGCAAAGATCATCACAGCTCTTTCTGGAGGCAGAGACATCCACGCCTGACCAGCTGCTGGTGCAGCATTTCAGT
Source organism: Corvus moneduloides (assembly GCF_009650955.1). Classification (NCBI taxonomy): domain Eukaryota; kingdom Metazoa; phylum Chordata; class Aves; order Passeriformes; family Corvidae; genus Corvus; species Corvus moneduloides. Next base: position 124,510,996 of record NC_045476.1, on the reverse strand, counting down.
TTCAGTGGGCAGTGGTATTACCTATACCCACCACCAAAAATATGGTAACTTTTACAGCATTTTTCCAACATACTTTATGTTGCTTACAAATAGTAATAGCCTAATACATGGAGTAGAAAATATCAGCCTCTCTTCTCTTGAAAACCCATTGTCTGGATATGGTAAACATGATTCAGCTGAGGATATTACCATTTACATTTCATTGTTACTAACATTGATTTCAGTTACTCCTTCATGGGATGCAGTTGAAAAGGTTACAAAAACATAGATAAATTACTTAAGGTGAGCCTCTGTTAAAAAAGGCAGAAGGCATAAATCAGAGCATCCTTAAAACACTTTTGGTTGGTAACTTGAGGCAATGAGGGAATATGAAACAGCTCAGGAACAACATGTCTTCACATCCCGAGTCCTCCCTGTCCAGGCTTAACTGTCACAATGCAAAAATGCATTTTCCATGTCTACCTAAAAGAAAACAACTTCGAAAACAACTCCTGGAATATGGAAAAAAACTTGCTCTTGACTAAAATATATACCAAGTTAACTGTTTCAGTCACCAGCAAAACTTCAAACAGTCATGTTCCAGATGTGATTAAACCTCCCAAATACTCATGTTTGAATATACAATCACAAATAATAAAGCATGTGTCTTTGTTGTACCCACTGCCACGTAAAGTTGATAACTGAATAAATGCTCAGATTTAAGGGCATCTACTCAGAAGGTAACACAGTTTCACACCACATACTTTAAAAGGGAACAACCTAAATTTTGCTTTGGTTTATACAACAGAAAAAACCTCTTCAAGGATAAGTGCAGAGGGAAGAATGAAGACTAATACCAAAATAGCTCCTGTTCCTAACACCTTTCTGATCCTGGCTGAGACAATCTACTCGTACCTCGGACGCATGGTGGCAGCCAGCCAGCCAGATGACTGGTGACTTAATATACAAGTTCATGTGGGCTCTGGAGTCTGACACAGACAAGGGCATTAACTCTGAAGCCTCACCAGTCAGCCTTAATATTCAAAACTCATCAAATGAGTCATGACTACATTATGAGACTTTTCTTTAATACTTTATGCTTGCTTCCTTTTGTTCTGAACAGCTTTCACTGTAGAACGTTCTCATTAAATATGCATGCTTTTTATGGGAAAAGTTGTGATCAATTGATGCGTAGGTCAAGTATGAAAAGAACTTAAATGAGTATGATGCTATGATAAATACCATAATAGCCTCAGAACCACCGATTAAAAGATTGGCATATATATATATATCTCTATATCTATATATATATATATATCTTGTTTCTACTGCTGGAGGCAGTTCTCACAATAAACAAGGCTTTGGGCCAAAATTCAGCCTTTGAGAACAATAAATACGTATAAAATACATGTATGTGCAGGCAAAGGATATATTGAAATCTACTAGGCTGAATAGCTTTAGTTTCATTTTGAAAGCCACTTAAAATAAAACCCAGTAGATGAAACAAAGAATCCACCCAAACATGAAGGCTCCAGCATCTTTGTTGAAAGAACAATAGCATGTTACTCGTCATCCCTCTACCTTGTTGCAAGAGAACCACCAAGATAGTTATTGCTATAATCATATTAAAGAATACTTCACAAAATTATTCTTTAAATTAATCACTATTTGCAGATTTATCTTTATATGCTAATAGTTATAAATGCTTTAATTCAATTGCTCGGCAGAAAACATTCCAATAAAAGAAATATTGCCATTAGCATAACAAAAGGCAACCAGTAAAATCACTCCCATGCACAGGCTCAAAATTTCAAATGAAAGCAATATTCTCATATAAATACACTTTATTTTTGAACTGAACCCACTCTAATGATATGTTTTGTAATCTGATGGCTCTCCCACTGGAGTATACATGATATTAATGAAAGCAAGATCAAATTAAACAGATGACATGATTAACAGTATTCATTTCATGCATGACTGTTTTACCGGAGAGATAAAGACCTGAAAGTAATTACCACCAAGTAAAACTCCTTCACTGACCTCTCCGTTCCCAGCTAGCAGTCCTTAAGTAATGATGCCTTGCAACAAAGACCAGTGCCTTTCATCTGTGGGCTTTCTTTTACGCTACAAGCTGAGCACCTCTCCCACTGCCTGCACACAGTACCTCTGTATCTATGTCTGTAATGCAGCATAAAGATTACTGGGGAAACCTATCAAACCGGCAGGCAGCAACCCCGGCCGCCAATAAGCGGGAGGCACATGCAGAATCCAGCACATGCTCGCTGAGGCTCGCAGGCTGGCAGCGCTGCTGAGCAGGCTGCTAATCTAATTATAGCCCTCCGCCGAGCACAGGGCTGCTGAGGCACCGTGCGCGGAAACGGAGCCCGGCACATCACACCTTTCAGCCCACAGCATCAACATTTGGGACTGCTATTTGTCTGGGTGCGTCAGGATAAAATTCCTGTTTGGGTTTTCACGTTACTGTTGTTGTTGTTGTTTTTCTGAGTGATTCACCTATGAGGGGTTTGTCTCCGTCTCTGAAAACAAGGATATATTTAGGTGTGCCCTTTGAGAAGCTGACCACTTGTAGTTTGCTAGGTCTATTTCAAGGAGACAACAAAATGCAGAGGTTTATTCTGCCAGTAGGAATTCTTGTTTTGAATCCAAGCATCGCCAGCATCACACACAGCAGACCTCAGATCAGGTTTTGCACACTACTGCAACCACACACGTGCCTTCAGTGCACAGTAGCCCTACACAAGTCAACAGGACCCCCTCTGTCCGTCCTTTACGTTTACCCGTGGGCAGACACCCAGATGGTCAGAAGGCTTCTGTGTGCATTAGCACATAAAGTCCTAACTAAGCTTTCACGAGGCTAGGGTGCAAATGCCAAGGAAATTTTTGCCATTGTGCAAAACAAATTAAGTCATTTGGAAAATACCATGAGCAAAGACTACTTAGATGTATGGGGAACTAACACAACTAAGTCCTACATGCTTACTTACGCTTATTTTATAAGTAAGTCCACTAAACAAAGGAATGTTACGACCCAAGAGAACATTGTGTGTTTGAAAGATGCTGGGAGCTTCTACATCAGGTAAATAACAGTGAAAAAAAGATACAGACACTTGTTGTTTAGTCTTCCTTGGTAGTACATTTCAATTAATCCTCACTCTGCTTAGCACAAACAGAAAAACACTCTTCAGATGTTTTCTGTTCCCGCATGGTTCATATAATCACCTAAGCTCTACATTGATCAAAAGGTTTTCAAACATCAGTGACAAGATGGAAGTACACAACCGTCTCTTGTGCTACAGCATTATGCACAGACAAACTACAATGCATTTTTAAGATGTTTCACTAAGTTACACATAAACCATATCCATAAACGTTACACTAACAAGATCCTGAACCCCACTGCAATAATGAGTTCTACTGTGCCCATGCTGGCATTTTTCCTAATTCTCTACTCTTATCACCAGCACCATACAGTATCAGGCACAGTCCAAGAGCATTATATTAAAGGCTGTCTATAAACATTTTTAGCATATTGTACTTACTTCAGTACAAAAATTGTATTTGCTACTTTATAAAATTTTACTCATGGAACAAAACCTCAATGTGGTAACAGTGCAAGACCATATTTACTGGAAATATGTAAATAGCTATGTCACAGCTTTCTTAATCTGCCAGCGGAAATTGCTCATAAAGAGTTGCTCTGTGCTAGAAGTAGACTTCATCTCTGTAAGACTAATATTCTCAAAGCTACATATGGCTAGAAATAAAAAAGAAATACAGAAAGAGTGACATTTTGCTCCTTGATTCAACGTTCGGTCAACATTAAGTTTTGTGTTGCAATAAAAGAAGGAGGCTGTTTTATTTAGTCTTTTTTTTAGATTACATCATCTAAGAAGCTCATCAATTTTTACAAATTCTTCTACAAAATACTGTGGAATATTCCAAGTTTCTCAGCCATACTGCTTGAAACCAGGAAACTATATATTTAATGAAGAAAGGCAGGAGAGGCAGTTATACAGTGGTTAAAAAATTAATTTGAATAGTTCAAGAGGCATGTGAAAAAGATGCACAATGATTTGATGATCAGATCTACAATGTTGTTTTTCTAACATTTTGCCAAAGGTAGCAACAGGGGAATAAGACCAATAAAAGTCTTAACCTTAGTCCTCTGATCCAGCTATTGGGAATGCTCACATTTGCTAAGCAAAAGAAAAGATGCATGAACACAAAAAATAAAATCAAGGAACTTAAATCATTCTTCTAATCTAATCCACATTCACAAACCACCAAGGCATGGATGACATGTGAAAAAATGACCAAGAAAACTGAAACAGGAATCAACCAGACCTCAGCTGCTACGCGACTCTCAGTTTCGGCTCCCTCCCATGCAAGCTGCTAAGCCTACGTGTGTGTCCCCCCTCTGCCCAGCAGTGCTCCAAGCCCTCGCTGCTTCACCCTGCTCAGTTCCAGCACGGCTCCCCAGCAGCCAGCCTCCTGCCTCCTCCCACAGAGCTGCTGGCTCCAAGGGCACGTTCAACCCACATCCCCAGCAAGGGCTGCCCTGGCAGCACACTCTCAACATACCATTGCAGCAGGGTGTTTATTCCAGGAGTTGCTTTCTTTTTTAAAACCTCATGGCAGCAGCTGTAGTTGAAGGACCCATAAACAGCTGCAAAGGTGAATTTCAAGAAACACCTATTTGTCTCTGCAACATAATCAATACTCACTAAACCTCTGTGCTTAGCTTAGCAGATCAGCCGGCAGAGTGCCAATGTCTATCTCAATTTTTACACTAGCTTTTAACCATCATCACAATATGCTGGGTCAGGAAGGTATGGGGAACTGCACAGCGGGGCAAATGTTTAGAGCCAGTGGTCATTCACAAGAACCCCCATTTGGCAATGGCATATGGCCGAAACTCCAACTGAGGACAATGCAGAGCTCCACCAGCCTGCCCTGCCACCCGTGGTGATGGCACATGAGCACCTGGACCATGCACTGGACCCATGACAGGATACAGCCACCTATAGATGTGCCAGCAAGAGAAGCCAAGAGAGGTTTCATAAGGACACAGTCACAAGAGACTCCAGCAAGTCTCTGTTGGAAATGAACAAATTGTGAAAGGTACACAAGTTGACCAATATTTGGAAGACTTTCATTGAAAGCAAAAGCCTGTCCCTGGCACAAGTTACCTGCATGTGCTAAGCTTCAAGTTCCTGCTCCTCCGCATGGAAACAGAAGGTCTCTACAAAATTTTTAGCAATTATAAGCAAGTTAGGCTTTCTCCAGCTCAGTTCCTTGACAGAAGAATTTCAATTAAAATTCTCTGAAACCATATGGTCCAAAGCAGATGCCCATCACAGAGGGGAGGAGAGAGGAAAAGCTATGAGGGTATGATGAATTCATCATATGACACTAAACCCAGCTTCCTAAAGTGAAAACTGTCTAGCTAGCACATTAATGAATTTTACACTTCATTTAGGCATATCTAAGTGAATTAACAAACATATTAATATTTTGGGAACAAATAACTTTCTACTAGGTTAGTATCACTTGTATAAGTACTTCCATATCCAATTATTTCAATACAAGAATATCTTAAATAATTCTGATGTGTCTTGCAACTGAACAGGCTTCACTCTGGATACCACTTAACCTTTGGCTTAAAAATGTATCAAATATTGCTTGTAAACTGCTACCTCAGTTACTTAATTAGATTTTGCAAAGTATAGCAAGCATATGGCATGAAAATGAGTTGAGCAAAGTGGTTGGTGAACATGCTGCATTTCTAAAGGCAATAGTGTGGATATTTCCAAGCTGTAGCCTTGAGAGGTTGAACTGAACCAAATACTCTAATGAATATTTTACTTGGCTTGATGCATTCATTAGACTTTTAGAAGTAAGCTAAACCATCCCATGGTTACATTTATGTAACAACAAAATCTTAAGATTTGTCTTAAGATTTTTTGGATGGTACTTCTGACATTTACACAATTTGAAAGATAAGGGGACAGTTTTCCACAAATTTTTCTACATTTCAGTTTTCTTTCCCAAATAAATTTATCTAGCATTATTTTCTTTTTCTTTTGAAAACTACCTTTGATTTCACAATAGTTATTTGCTGAGTTCTTTCCTTTCCTAGCAAGTATTTGGGAAGTCTGCCAGTTGGCGGCAAACTCTTCACTAGGCCCATCATCATTTATGGAGGAAAACAAAACATGGGCCTAGCGTTTGCTGTATAAACTTTTCTCTGGAAGTCACAAATATCTTGAGGTTGGCACTCAGCATCAACAAACTTATTTTCATTTTGTGTAGCACAGAGACATTTCTTGGATTGCTCCAATTCTGATTGGTAAGCAAGCAGTTACCTGTCCACATGTGTGCATATGTCAATGCTCTCAATCATTGAAGTTGGACAGCTAACCTGGAACTTCGAGCTGTTTTTCTTTTCAAATATGCTCATTATATTCATAAATGCCTCAGACAGAATGCCTCTGTAAGCTTAATAACAGGCAGAGAAGTCTCTATATTAATGCCAGAGACTCGTTGCAGGATGGCACTAAGATTGATTCCTACAGACTATTTTTTATAGCATTCTTATTCACTTTTATCTCAGAATCATAAAAAAAGCAAACAGAAAAAATCACCCACATTCCGAAGTACACTACCTCCACAGACCTACACACTGGCAGTAGGTTCATTGCAGACCTAACTGACTAAAAGGATGACACCAGTCCATCACTGCCACCCTGGAGAGCCAGGGAAGGAGTAGTTCAGCTGTCAGTGAGGTGGGTTTCATCCTACTGCTGATGGATGTGGCAAAGAAGGATCTGAAGTGAAGCCTGCAAGAGGTTTACTATGCTGAGCACTTGCACTTCGGACACAAAACCAAATGTGGAATAACGCAGCATTGTTCTGTTTTTAAGAACACACAAATCCCAAACAAAAGGTCATTTAAAAGATTTCTCATTGCCCTGAAGTATGCTTCCCTTCACATACCACTCCAACACATCTCCATACCAATGTCGACTTTCCATTCCTCCTCAAGTTCCATCCATTTTTCCTTCAGTGCAAGGTTTTCTTCCACCATATTTCAGCAATCACCTCAAACTACACAAATATGCTTTGTGCCCTCTTGTATTTCCACCTTATTTTTTCCCCAACTTCCCTTCCTCACAGCTACCAGCAGAGATGCAGTATGAACTGTCCATTTCAAAAGGCGTAACACCTTTCAGCACAACCAAGGCCTTCTCAAGACCAAAACACGTGTGCCTCTTAGCCACCATTTCACAGCCTCTGGCTGACCAGCTAGATGGCCACAAAGTTGGTGAACCAGAGAAAGGGACCACACTGTTTACAATAAGCACAGAAATAGCTTTAAACAGTGCATCCAGAACATGGACATGTATGACTGACTCACATAAAATCAAAAATCATGACCCTAGTGACACAAAAATTGCAAAATATATTATAGAAAAAACAGCCTCTGCTTTCAAACGGTTAAGTGAGAGAGACACATTTTCAGACCAGAACAAACAGATTTTAAAAAAGAGTGCAATAAAAAAACCCAAAAAACTAAACATGGCTGAGGTAAGATGTTGAAGTCCTAGCATAAGATATAATGGTAGCAAAAGTTAACTGCTCACAAGGACATGGGAGGTTAAAACTACACTGGAACAAGCCACAAAAGGGCTTCAAAAGTGGAGATACATTCTTTGTAGTTGCTGGTGGAACATGGGGACCCTAAGAGAATCATTTAAGCCAGAAAGCTGATGACAAATACTGATTTCCCTAGTGAAAAAGCAGAAAGAGCTTGCAATATAGTAAGTAAACTTCCAGCACCTCCACATTATTAATCTCCATCACCCCTGCTGGCATTTTCTTCTTTTCTATTTAGTAGCATCTTCACTATGACCACCTTGCTGAAATGGGTGGCACAACCTGATGCTGAGTATGTCCAACTGAGATAAGACTGGCTTGGGAAAACTTTAAATACAAATCTTCCATTTGGAGGACAGGTGCAATTTTTCAAAAATGCTATGCTGCAAAGAGTGCAAAGGCTGAAAGATGAAGTATAGCATTCCTCCCTTTGAAGAAAAAACTCTGTCAGACTTGCTCACTTCTGTAATTGAGAATGTTTTTTCCAATTCTGAGTAAAAAGAGCAGCTCCAAGGTTTTCTTTGATCTTCTGTGATGACAAAGAAGACCCATCAGGTTCTCTAAACCCCATTGTTTTCTTATTCTTCAAAGACTGTTTTTCACTCTCCTACGTCTCTCTATTCGAGAAGGTGTTTATGTTGAGCTGCAAGATGCAACTAGAAAGCAAGTCAAGGTGCGACTGTTGGAACATGAAGTGGTTCTTTGCAGACACTGATGCATACAGGCACTTGCACAAACTCCTCCTTGCTGCCAGGCAGCTCTCCGGGAGCTCAGAGATTGCAAACCTTTGAGACTTCAAGTCTCCAGTCCACACCCATAATTCAGGGTTTCAGAGCAACTCTAAGATCTTATTACTTTACACCAGAACTGAAGATATTTAGCACAATGAATCCCAGATGAATGCAATGGCTTTGGTTACCACAGAAATCAAGGCTAACAACTTTGAAGGAAGCCTATTAAATGTCAAGCCCTTTTAGCCAAAAGTAAAATAAATTTAGATTTTAATCTTAGAAAGATTGTAATTAAATTTCTAGAAACTGTGCCCATATAAAACCAGAAACTGTGACTCGCCATACTGGAACCCAGTCTCACGGTGTTCTTACAAGAAGCCAGAAGTATTTTGCTGGCACAGATGAAAAGCCTCTCCAGGAAGAGACATTTAATTATTTAATAGAGCAAGCCAAAAGCTCTTTTATGAAAAAGTCATCAGGGCTCTTACTCTGTATAACTTTCCTGAAGAAGAGCATACTTTCATCTTGGGCAGCTTGTACACCTAGCAAGTTAAATTTTGCTGAGCTGATAAGATCCCCATACCCTTCTTCCAAGAACTGCTTGATGCTTCTGCCCAATCCTCTGATGCAAAATGACCACACAAGTCATATAAGAAGAGCTATAAAAACTTAGCATAAATGGAGACAAATGAGTGGCCACTCCTCAAGCCGACAGGCTCCCACTGTTTGCTTTCCATCCTTTTCTGAACATTTGAGCAGACACTCCCCTCCATGCATAGTGCTCCAACTAAGGTGAGGGCAAGAGTGATGAAAGCTGAGAAGTGCTCTGAAGACAGGAAACATGTACCAGGGGAACTCCACGACATTCTGGAGACAAATTACTTACTGTTCTGCCTTCTCAAACCTTCCTTGGGCAAAGCAGCAGGCATTTCTTCATCTTGCCTTTCCTAGTTCTGGAGGAAAAAAAAGTTGCCCAACTTCCCAGCAGCACATGTCTGCATGGCACAGTAGCCCCACATAAGTCACCACTTGTAACACTACTGGTGCCAATAACCAGAATTTCTTCAGGTGGCCACTCTTACTATGTGCCCAAACTGGATGGAACCTTTCAGACCTTTGTCCCAGATGCAACTCCACAGCACTTCCAGAACAAGTTTCTAAAAGCACAAGCATTAGAATTTTCTGTTTTAAATTAAGCAAATTGCAAATACATAACAACCTTCATCTCACAGGCACTGTAATTTAACACTGCTGACACGCACATCATGTTAGTGGGCATTTATTATTTTGTCAAGAATTTATATCAACATAAGATTAGGAAAAATCAGAGCAATGGTTACAGGCCTGAACCTAGTCTTTATTGTAAACTCATATACAGTTTGTGAGCACCAACATACAGCAAGTGTAACTCAGCTTTCCTAATAACATAGCCAGTGAAGCTCAGTACATTTTTGAGATCATTGGTTTCCCACTACATCAAGTGGGTGACATCCCAGCAGTGAGTCCTAAAGTCCTAAGCATATTGGAGGTAGGAAGGGAAATCAGTAATCCCATACAACATAACCTTAATAGCGTAACAGTAACCCTTTTTGTCCCTACAGAAACTAGGCACAAACAGGGGTAAATAAGGTTAAAAGGTGAGCACTCAAAACGAAGCTAAGTCAGAATTGGACCTTTCAGTCAGTCTCAAACATTTATCTCCTGCATGTTCTACAACAATGCAATCTTTACTGACATGAACCAAGAAAGTCTCTTCTTGATGTCTGCCTTAATCAGGATTTAAAGAAGCTACTCCAAAACTAATCCTCAAATAAAACCAGACACTGATATTTTCAAAGCAAATTCCAGGAGTCTGTAGTCAAAACATAAGCAGCACAACCACAGTAAAAGGGCTGCTACAAAAACCATACATTAGCAAGTTTCAGAGCTGCCTGTTTAACACTGACTTCACTGTACACATTATTTGTATTCTACAACAGAAACTGCGTAACTATGAAAAGCGGTATAACTTGAAAAATGTCTTAATTTCTATACTCAGTTGGACTGCTGCCAGCATTTCCACCATATCCCCCTCACTAACACAAATATTCCTTTTTGGAAGGACTGAGGGGAAGCAATGTGAACAACCCTGCACATAGCACTGAGTTTTCATGCTGATCATTTCAGCACACAGGCTGCGGCATGTGCATGGCTAACTTGCAAAAATCTAATCTCACTTACAGTATTCAAGCTGTTCTGAGTACATACCACTTCCCCATTTATATAATTCCATATCTGTTTCATTTAAAACAAACTGAAACAGCTTTGAAATATTGATTCTGGAAAGAATTTAGAAGGCTTGTCTTCTCCTTGGGTACCTGGAATATAATAAACTCTTGTGGTAAACTAGTACACTACATCAGGTAAAAGTACATCAGGTAAATAGCTTCTACTATTATTTTGCAGCACATCAATAAAATGAGACCAAAAACCAACCAAATTAGATGTATGATTTCTTTTTTAAAATTCTACTCTCTATGTTAGAGCAAAGAACTATTTCAGAAGTCTGTATTCATTCAGAACTTGGTATTTAAATTGACTTTCACAGACCTAAGAGTGCATAAAGGAAAAGTCTGAAAATTATTTGTCATGTTTTGCAGTATTCACATCAATTTTTTGGGTTTCTGTATACTTATTATTTCAATTCCCAAAACTAGCAAAAGAAGAAATTTGGAGTAAAACCAGAGACTCCTTAAAGTCTTCCCAATCATATCATATATTAGAACATCTCATGTCTGCCAACACATGGCACCACTCCAGCCTTACTGCAGCTGAGCCTGAGTTAATGTTTGGCAGAACTTACAGGCAACTTCCTCAAGTAAATAAAAATACAAGAGGAAAAAAATATCAAACCAAAGTAACTGGGTGAGTGAGATGGCCTGGATATTAAAAAAAATTAAGTCTAAAATCTGTAGATGCTGCTGGTGGTGAAGGAGATGATGCATGTCTGCACTTGAGAAGTACACTATGTCAGAAAAAGCCTAAACACAACAAAACCAAAAGGAAATTAAAAAAGCATGCATCAAAAAAGAAAAAGGCAACAAAACATACACATAAAAGGTACTAATAGGCAGAGAACTCCAGAAAACAAAGGATGCCTCCCAAGTGGCATTACATCTTCACTCACCTCACCAGCTTTCAAAGCCTGCTGCAGGCAGATCTACAGAACTTGTGAGGAAAACAATAGAATTGTCACAGTTGTATAGATTATTTGCATCTCACTACTACAAATCTCAGGGGAACTTACCAATAACTACTTTGAAAACAAAACTATCCAGGCAAGATCCTTCCCAGCAGCAACACAGGCAGCAGCTCATACTTGCCAACTGTATTTCTTGTAGTGTAGACATAACTTTTTTTACAGATAGACAGATTTAATTTACATCGTCTTCAAGGCAGTCAGATGGAAAAAGAATATTGATTTCTTGTCTGAACCCCTGCAATTCAGCACTTTGATAGAATTAGCCAAAGGGCTGACCCCCCACCACGGTTAAATACCATACTCTGCAGCACAGAGCAATCCTCAGTGGAGGAGGAATGCAGCTAAGGCCTTGGCAAAGACCAACCACCAAAATGAGGGCACTGCTACATGTAGCAGAGAGAAGACATCTCTTCTTAAAAATAGTATCACCTCCAAATGAAAAGTGCAGCCTCTTGGCAGGTGGGGTCAAGTTATGTTGTGTTTGAAGGTACTGTGAAAGGAGACCAAGAGCTTACCCTCCATATGCCTTGACCATCCCAAGTGCGAGCCTGCAGAGGCTGTACTCGTGAGAACACTTGGGAACACTTCCTGCATTGTTTTGGGTTTTTGTTTTTCTAAACATTAATTAAACTCACTGTAGCCTACAACTGAGAAAATGAAGATAGAAACAAGGATAAGAAGATAGAACAAAGCTAAAGATAGGTATAGTTACCTGATGCTTTAGATAACTGGTGAGTCATTTGAGTACTTGCACTAGAATTAAAGCATTCAAAAATTAAAGGCTGCTGTCGTGCAATCTATAAAAGAATGAAAGACTACACTATGTGCATATCCAGGCTGTATGTCACAGATCCCTTCTGCCCCACCCCCCCCATTCCCAAGATTACCTGTACTTTTTGTTACAAGATAAAACAATTTTCTTCTTTATACAAAGTTCTTTAATACAAGTGGTACCATTAATTTGAAGAGACTCAAAATATTAAGCTAACAAGATAGGAAGTAAACATTATCTAGGACACCTTCTCCTGCTTCCCTTAACACTGATATTTAAAATGTTGCCTGTGACTTAAGTAGGTGAGTGCAGCAACTTAGTATAATCAAAAGCAATTGTCCAAGGAAATGTGATCTAATACTTGTAATTTAAAATTATCTTGCAATTTGATCTAGAGAATAGAGAAAACAGAGACATCATTCAGGTGAGTCAACATTTTCATTACAGGCTGCCTATTGCAGTGAAAAATGTGAATGAGCATTGCGAAAGATGTTCCTGTAGAAATGAGTTATTAAGATGCAACTTGAAAAAGTCACAAAGTAAGCATTGTTTATATAGATTTATTCATTTCTTTGAACCCGTACTTGTTAGTAGAACACAGAAAAGAGAGGAGAGATGACAAACAGAAAGCTCTTAGAAGACAAAACACTACAGGAACAATCCACAGGCAACAGAAAACTTCATTTAGAACTGATGCGAATACAGCAAGCTTGAAAATCAGACTGATCACATTTTAATGCCAAATAGTTCCAGATAAAGACAACTTAAATCGCACTGAAATTACTGATTTTTGTCTGAGGTCATGTATCTTAGTCTTTCTTTACTTGAGCACTTCACTCTAGAGTGCTTCTGATCAAATATTGTTTATATGACACAGAAGAAAATACTTCACTCCTTCGAAAGCTTAGAGCCCCTAACCCAGTATAAATTACAAACTGTGGCTGCAACAGGCAGCAGCAATATAAGAGATGCAGTGATGTTATTTTTTAGCTTCTCTTTTGTTAAGCAGTATTAAATAGATCTATGTAAAAACAGGTTTCTTTCTGAAAAATACTTTACAGATCAGAAAACTATCTTGAAGATGTTGACACACACAAAGCAGGGAAGGCTGACTTAGTTTCCAGATTGTGCATTTATCTAGCACAAGTATTTATACTTAAGTCTATTAAGAACTCTGTTAATAAGAAACTTGCTAATTGTTGGGAGTAACAAGCTCTTCTCATTCCTTCATGCAATTATAGGAGGACTCAGGGACAATGGTGGAAAAATAGAACCAGCCGCAAAACAGTACACAGAGAATTGATTTTCTATTCTTTGTACTCTTTGGACTTCAACAGATCACAGAGCTTAGTACCAGTTCCTCTGGAAAAAATTAAATAAGGATTCTTTTCATTCAACACACCTTCGAAGAAACAGGACTAGGTGGAAACATTTTAATTTCATGGCAGAGCAGGTAATTCTGGATCACCCACTATAACCACCATGAAATTAGCTGCTGTTACGGAAGGATAAGGACTATCTTGAAAAGCTACGCTTGGTGCATGATGCAGCTTTTGGTAAGCTGGGAGACAACCCCAGAACTGGCAATGACAGTGGTAAAATTCCAGGACCAAGGTTCTCCACTGGCAATGACAGTGGTAAAATTCCAGGACCAAGGTTCTCACTTACGGCCCACCACCTTGCAGATAAAGAGAGCTGCTTCCTCCACGAAGGAGAGGTGCAGCAGTTCTTGCTGCAGAAAACACGTAGCCACTGCCTTCTGAACAGCTCAATGCCCCATAGCACTACTGGTCAGCGCTAACCAGGTGCAGTGAAAAATCCACAGTGGGCATTCAATGCTCAAGATCAGCAGTCAATTGACTAATGTGACCTACAGGTCCCATTTGGTACACCAAGTCCCTCATGCAACCATATCTATGATATGCAACCATATCTAGGATGCAACAGGAGAGTATCCCACTCATTGCCTCAATTCTGGAAACTTTCTCATTCAGACTGGGCCCCAAAAACCTTTTTGTTAAATAAAAATTAGTATCACCACGAGTTAAATTTCTTTAAAATAGAGAAAAGACCCAATGTAATAAGAACATAGAAAACAACCTTTCTCACATACTACATGTTTTTGAAATTTCCTCCTTCATAAATTTAATTTTAATCTTCCTTGTAAAAATTTTACAAGGTCCAGAATTTAGTTATTGTTAGGTTTTATGGCTCTTTCAGAGAAGTAATAAGATCACATACCTATTATTTTAACAGTGTACCTCTGGTAATTAACGTAGCTGAAAACATCATCGTCTCTGAACATGTATCCACCAAAGAAACAGCAGGAAGACCTAGTCTGTTTAGTTGTTAGGGGTGGGGGTGGAAGATCTGAGCATCTCCTAGGAGAATAAACTTTACAATTGTCACAGCTGAAAGAAAAACTTCCAAAAGAACAAAGCTTGCAACTCATATCAACTTCTGCATATCACCACTGACTAGCAGCTGGGATCTTATCAAACTGTTGATTGTTTGTTTTGCTTTTTTAACAATAAAAAACGAACAGAAGAAAAGGTAGAGGCAATCCATACACTTCTGCCTTTCAAGTCATCTCCTCTTGAGGAACCAACTGCAGAATTTCTGGTTGACATGAGACAATGCAAAATCCACAAAACTCCTTTAGGTATCTGTGTGGTTTCCAGCAGTGAATGCCCAGAGCCACCTGGGAGACAAAAAACAGTGACCACATAGGTTGTGACAATGAGTACTTCACTGGACACTCTACTCCCATGTGAATGCTGCTGTGGGCAGCCAAACAAAACATTGATCCCTGGACATTCATAAATGTGCTCAAAGATTTTCCTTCTCATCAGCACTTTCTTCACCATATTGGCTTGGAGAAGACTACTGTAAGGTGAGACTTGACTGCTTTTTTATCTTGATGAATGCTCATCTTCCTTCTACTAGGTCAGAACTTCAACATTACATGATGGGAAAGGCTAAGTCCACGAGGGGATCCTCCTTGCAGTTTGGGACACCTTAAGTTTTGAAGGCCACATATAGTGCAGACAAAACAGTGCTGAGAAAGACAACTTATTTCTCTTTCTGCAGCTGATGACCTTCATATGACTAATTCTCTGAGAAGATGCAAAGTGCTGAATAATGGAACTCCAGCAAGGACCTAATAAAGCCCTCAAGAAATATCTCAAGAAGCAACAAGAAATGACGATTTGCTGTTTACAGAAGTTTGTGTAAACTGAATAAAAGCCTAAGACTTAGGAAGGACAGAATTCCCTGGTGTGACTTCATGGTAAAGAGACTTTCCTGTCTTTGGAGTGCATTGTATACAGCCATACATAGAGATGTGATTGTCATTCACTGACCTCACTGAGTATCACAGCAAGTTTTGTGGTCCTCTTTTTCCCCCATCATCAACTTCAGATATGGTTCACCAGTATCACAATAATATGGTTGGGTCTGAAATTCTCTGAGAAGTGTGAAATGAGCTGACACCAAACAAAAAACTGAACAAGATCACTCTAGTGGTGAAAGAATGATTCATCTTACAAGATCTTTTCCCTTCTCCTCTCTGCCTCTTGCAACTTTACATTTCTTCACATGTTGGCCCACCCACTCTCAGGGCGACCGCCGATTTTGGGTCATTCTTTAACCGTCAGAAATACCCTGCCAGACTCTCTTATCTCACTGCTTCTCTCACAAGCACTCTGCAGACCTGTACCCCTCTTCTTTTCTGGACTTTGCAACACTAACCGTACTTGAAAGACACAGCTCAGAGGGCCCTATCTCCCTCCACTGCTTTCCATCCACATGCTGCCCATGCTAGGCCCTCCATCTCTACTTTTGCCTCTCCACCACTGTGTCTGCAATGCTTTCTTCTGGGCATGCTCTGTCATCCCTCCTTTGTTTCTGTGAACGTCAGTGACCCCTTCCCTCCCCTCCTACCCTATGCCTGTTACTCCTTCCCCAAGACTTCCCATGTACACCAACCCACTTGCCCCAGCCTCTCACTAACACAAGTCTTTTCACTAAGCAGCTTCCAAACATGGCTCAGCAGTGCTGCTGAGCAGCACAGCAACTTCAGGCTCACCACCAGCCACCTTCTACCTCCACACAGACTGATTTTTCTAGAGAGTGGCAGTGCATATACTTAATCTCTAAACTCTGCTATTCTAATTCTTATGAACTAGAGTAGCAGAAATGAAAGGAGTAGTAGCAGCATAAAGTGCAAGTTCAATAATAAAAAACTGCTAAAAATGCAATCTTCAGCTGGAAACAAGGAAAGAATAAAGACTACAATCTCAACTATGAGCTGCTGTTAGGAAACCACCTGTGATGGGCTTCTTGAGCAAAAGGTATCCCTGGAAGTGAAAAACATACTACAGATTATGAACTTTCAGTAAGCTGGAGATGTGCAACCTTTTCATCTGAGAAACCAAGTTAAAAGAACAGCAGAACAGTTGAACCAGTTGGAAGAAAGAAAACCACATTTTCAGCTACTTCAGCAGGCAAAAAAATGAGATCTTGCGCTTTCCAGAGGTGTGCACTGAGCGAAAACCACAATGGCAAGAAAATGCAGTTTGCTCACCCACATTTATCTTTGAATCACCAGGGACAAAGCTGTTCAAGATACAGACTGGAGGAAACAACCGTTCATTTAGAGGAGCAAGGTTTCTGCAGCTCGTAGAAAACAGACATCAGGCCTATCACATGGAACACACGATGTAGCACGTATTACCTGCGGCATAATCAGTAAGATGAAGACACACCAGTGAATTCATGCATCACTATTCTTTTGCATAGCAGCACAGTTGCATTTTTGTATCGTGTAGCAGAGCTGTAGCACAGCGTAAGAAAAGCTGGTGCCAGCAGAGGGAGGCAGTTGCTCTCCAGGACATGCATCTTCACGTTCCCCGATGCACAGTAGGAAGCCAACAAGTTTGTTTTTGTGGAAGTGAACTCACCCCTCAGCCATTGTGTAAATGTGGCTTTAAATCAAGCTGTAATTAGATTTTGCTGTATTTAACAAAACCCTCTTGTGCTCCTCTTTTCCAGCTCTAGACAGGAAAGAAATATATTTGTGAAAGAAAAAAGGAAAAAAGTTTATGCCTCTTCCCAGAGCATGTCCTGGCATGCATGCAAAAGCAAGTACAAAACATAAAACAATAAGCTTACGGGACACTCAAACTTCACATTACGTAGGAACACAAGGATCTCTCAGCTGGTCCACTGTTAAATAGCAGCTCATCATTATCAATATTCTGCTTCACCACGTTAACCTTGTCAAAAGATACTAACAGTCCAAACGTTGGAGTTTAGCTTCTCTTCACAAATTTAATTTACTTGGCAGAAACAGAAGTGGAAAACCTCTGCTAAAGATTCCAGCAAATTAAGACTGCCACGTAGTCCTTCTAGGACAAATTTTTTTTCCCCTCCTAACTTTTATAGTCATAGCATTCCCATTTCTAACCAAACAGCTTTATCCCCCACTAGCAGTCTTTGTATACTCTGATAAATCCAAAATAAAACTGTGTTGGTTTTTTTTTTTTTCCAAATCTACTTTACTATAATACATGTTGCACAAGGTGGTTTTATTTTGTGTAAGTTCTTTATAGACTAAACTGCATAATTCCACTGCACTTTACACTGCCATATGCAGAACTGCATAGCAAATGAAGTTGAGTACACTCAGAATAATAAACAGCTTCAACTGCATTTTGATTACAGGCTTACAAAGAACTTTATAGTGGTGGCAACAGCAGTGGATACAATGGTAAACTGGTGTAAGGAAGTCAAGAGGACATGCCCAAGGGCACACAGCAAGTCAGCTGCTGTTTTAACAACAAAAAGTTTCTGGTCTTAATCTAGGTCTTCCCTAGTGAGTCAAAACCTACTGATAACTATCTGGTCTTATAAAAGTTTCAGGTCCTTTAGAAGAAAGGAAAAAAGACAACTGCTAATTACTCACTTACAGATATGTAATCACTGCCTAGGATTAAACGGTTTACAAAGTTACTAATTTTTAGGAGAGTCTGTAAAGTGTGCCCTTTCTAAAGCAACTTATTTTAAGAACATATACTCCAATAGCCTAATTCTCTACACATCATCTATTATGCTGCAAGTTTCAAGAAACCTAAGGCTGATTTAGACAACTCAAAAGACAACCTCATTCTGAAGTCAGTTTGCAGTTTAATCTCTAAACACAAAATATCAAGGTAAAAACAAATACTGGAAGGAGATTATCCTCCTACACCCACAGGAGAATTTTTAAATTTGGTTGGTGGTGGTTGGGGTTTTTTTAATAGCCAATATTAGCTCTTCCTGAAGCAGGGAAATGAAGCACCAACCCAAAATGACGATTCAAAAATTCTTACAATGTGCAAAGAGTTTCTGGTTTTGAAATTTATAAATCATCTGAGCAAAAGCTCACAGGTAGTCAGTATCCTAATCCTTACTCCATCTCTACTGATATATAAATAAAAGAAAATAATTTAAACATCCTGCATTAAAGAAACCTAACTAAATCCCATAAAGCAGGTAGTGGAATGGTGTGGTGCCCTAACTAGGAAAGGCAAGTTTCTACACTACCTCCGAAAGTAGAACCATACAGTAGGATTAGCCTTATCTTATTTAAGTTTCTTAACAGCAAGACTGCATCCTCCTGACAGCATACTGTTTCCAGCAGGACTCAAATTCCAAGCAAGAGCAATTCTTAAAATAAAATAGTAATAGCTATGTCTGGCAGAGCCAGAACCATGAGGACAACACGAACACCCAAACCAGTTTATTCAGGTTTGACTCAAGAGGAAAAACTACATTTCAAGCTAGACAAAAATAAGACCCAACACACCTAAGGAAGCTTCCAGACTACCATTTTTAGGTCATGCCCTGTACTTTTTCCTGCTTTTCAATCTGTTTGTAGGAAGGTCAGATCACAAAGTGGATTCCACTGTGGCATTTCAAATCAGATTATTCTCTGCATAATAATTAGTGCCTTTCTTCTCATCACTTGCATACTGTTTTGCTAGTCTGAGAATGTTATTTGTGTTTGCCTCTGAGAAGCTTTTTTTTAATCCCTTCAAAGTACCAGCATCCTGAGCACAGCTATCTCATGCTCCATGAACTTTAGTGCAAATGCTGTAAGCGTTTCTTTTCTTCTTAACAACTTCATTACAGTGTTTACACAGGAATACAGTGCTAGTACTGTAACCATGCAAATATTCTGTAGTAAATGTAAGCTTTATTCAAAGTGTACCTTTAGAAGTCCTTATGGCATACTCTAGCCTGGACTGCCAGCGCTAGCACAGGGAAAATTGCAAAAGGAAAACTAAAATGACAGACCTTTCATGCTAACATGAACTTTGGAACAGTCAAACAGAAAACCTATGCGCCAAACGTGTTTCCAAAATGTGTCAGCTCTTCTTTGCTAACCTATGACATCCCGAGCTATCCCTGCAAAAAGGACCTCAATTCCTCTACATTGTCTTCTCAAGCTGTTTATTCACCATGAGATTGTTAAGTATATGAGAGAAAAATGGCTGGAGGATAAAAAGCCTGGATCACAGTTGCATGAGAAATGGAAGCAGAACTTTTCTTCTTCAAAAGAAGATGAAATGTCCTTCTGGCAAGCTAACAGTCAAGTTGTGATTTTCCTTCTGGTAGAACTCAGTATGACCAGGACACAGACCACCAGCGACAGACTTCCCAAAGAAACACAGCATTTAGGGAGAAAAGCAGCATCGGGGATCTCATTCTAAGGACCATTCTAGAAAAGACCCTCTGCCAAAACTAAAGCTCTTCAGCAAGAGTGAAATCTTGTTAAGGAAAAAAATGAGGAGAGAAACACCAACAGCCTCTTATAGTGGAGATTTTAAATAAAGTCAAAGCTATTAGTGGAGGCAGTGAGGAATAGTAAAGGAAGCAAAAGGCAAAAAATTGGTGTACTATGAAAATCTGCTCTGTTGGCTTCACTTACAAAAAAAACCCCATGGTTCTATTCTAAAAACTTTTTTTGGACTCACACAAAGAACACTTGCATTTTACCTCTTCTAGCAGGAGAGAAATCAAAGAACATTTAATATTCAGAGCTTATTCTGTACAAAGTGGAAAATGATTATGCTAGCCCTTAATGCTCATACTGAAGGAGGGCCTGCTTTTTGGAGTTGCCCTTTCTTTTGTTTGTTTTTAAGGGGGAAAAAAAGACTCCACTCAAAGGTACACATGGCCATGTACACAGATCTGCTTTTGCTGATACCACTACCACACACCTAAGTACTTGAATTGAAGAAATGTAGAAAATCACTGAATGATTTCATGAAAAAAAAAAAATCATAAGCTCACTGAACTTGCTATTTGGAAATCCAATCTAGTATTAATGGCAATAAAGCAAAGAATAAAATCCAACACCACAATATCTCAGAGATACACAGATGCCTGAATAAATCAAAATCACTGGTTTTGGTTTGTGGTACAGAAGTTTACATTTGAATGCAGCTGGATGGCAGTCAGCTAGCCAGCTCCCACAGCAGCCCCTCCAAGCTGTATTGATTTCTAGGGAAGAAAAGGCACTGTAAATCTGCCTGAACAGCATTGCGTCATACTTTTGGTTGGCTTGAAAAAAGTAAATTAAATGTTTTCCATTAGCATGGTAAAGAAGCTATACAGTTTTGTTTTTATTTCAAATAGAGTCTCAAGTTACAGAACACTTTAGCTAACTCTGTGGCAAGGACTACATGCTCTGTGTTTGTGAAGCCAGCAATTCATGCTTATGTGAAACCAGATGTGTGCACTGCACAGTTCCCAGGGCTGGGAAGGCTTTTTTAAAATGTGTTGCTGTTGATTAAAAAAGACTCTGCTTTTCAGTTAAATCATGGAATATACTGAAGCAGAAACAACATGTTCTTGCAGGGAAAGGGAAAGAGGGGGAGAGCAAAGGGTCAGAAGCAGAAGAAAACTTTAAGGGCATAAAAACCACACACACAGAACAGCATAGGAGCAATGCTGTAGTACCACAAAGAGCAGCACAGTTCTGAGAAGCAATAGGCATAACATGATTTGAGGTAACAAGAACCCCTTGATCAATTATTCATATAATTTACAACAACAGTTACAGCTGCATCAATGAAAAAAGAAAAAAAAGAATCTAGGGCAAATATAAAACCTTCACAGCTATGAAGTGTCCTTGATTTTCACCAGAACATTTGGCTGTCTTCTATCATGTGTTTCTAGTTAGCTACAAACCCCTCCAACAAAGGGAAACAAGAGACAGAGAGGCACAGAACAAACTGCCTTGCTGGAAGCAGTGAGTGTGTTCAAGGCTGCATTTCACTCGTGGATGCTGTGCATCACCAAAACCCAACAGTACACTTAACACTGCTGTGTTTGAAATCTGACCACCATAGCATCCCACCTAGATACATCAATGCACCCCATGGGATTACGAGGATACCTTCTGTGAAGTCTTTATTCTCTCGATGCTAAACCTGCACTTCTAAAATAAATAAAAGTTTAAGTAACTTTCAGAAGAAATGCTGTGTCTTTGTAGCGTATTGTTATCTCAACTTGTATTGTTTTGTGTACTCCTAAGGCAAATGTAACAAAGGGAAACATTATGGAGATAAGTATTTCTGGATGGGGTTTTTGCCTTCAGTTTGAAATCACTTTATAATCATCATCATTTTTTCTGCTCTGTCAAGGTTTGACTACAGTGTCCTCATCTGTTCAAGATGACCTTGCTAGTGGACTGGAGAAACACAGGTGCAGCTGAAATCGAAGTGCAAAGCAAAGAGGAACAGCATGGTGCAGCAAAGGGATGAGGGGGCCTCACTGTGCTTGGTGCACTCACTCCCAGACATGTACAGCAGATCATGAGGGGAGGTTATGAGTTGAAGCACTGACCTTGCTAATGGGAAAATTTTACACCAGTTTTGATTTTACTCCACACATAGTAGGACAATGAATTTAGGTCTAGTTCAGAGCTCTAATTTCAGCTTAAATTATTAAGATTAATAAAGGATTAACTAGACGAATCTGCAATTCATCTCAGACGAATCAAGAAATATTAATTTAAGGAGCTTTCCAACAATGAAGTTAATACCTTGCAACAGGTATTTCTTAAAAATGGAGAATATGGCAGACCTTTAGAAGCACCTATGCTCAATCCTAAATAAATCTGTAGGAAACATTTCCACTACTACTCACTTTTTTCAGCCAACTCTCTACACTAAGTTCAATTAATCTTGTCGGTATGAAGGAAAGATACTGCATATATCATCCCTACATTCAAAATCCTGGCAAACAAACAAAACCATAGCATAGTCAAATCTCCCTCAGTGTGTGGGACTGTAACAATGGTAAGTTCAACAAAGTTCTTGGGGTCACATGTCTTTTTCTTCCATCAGCATTTATCCTGTAAAAGCAAGAATGGGTTCTGGAAGCTAAGAAACTACTACAGTGCTGATAAATAGAAAATCATCATATATAAACCTCATTCTTCTCCCATTGCTGAAGATATCAGAGAGAGTTTCCATATTTTTGTGGCCACTCAAAGTGAGCTCTGAATGTGGCACTTGAAGCGGGATATGTTTCTAAAAACAGAGCATGCCATAGAGCTCAGAAACAGCCTGTTCCCTAGTCAAAAAGAACTGCAGATATAGCTTTCTACTAATAATATAAGGAATTACTTCTGGCTCTAACCTACAGTGCATATTATGTTGTTTTCCTCTCCCCTCCCCAGCATTTGCTATTACAACACTTGTATCAGGTAGCACACAAAAGAAGGAGAAAGCTCAGAGATGCACTTGAGTGTTTATTTTGCAAGAAGAAAAATTCTTCTTTTGAAAATTGTATCAGAAAATTCAATTTGTTTGAAAAATGAACCACTTTACCTTGGTGTAAGACTTCTGAACTCCTGCCAAGGCTGTCTGGCCTGTTACGAGGTCTTCACCTTCAGCAGAGGTCTCCAGATGAAGGCAGATTTCTTCACCCTGGAACTCCCAGAGGCTCCCTGCAGTAAAGCCTGGAGACACAGCAACAGGGAAGGAATTTAGCTTCGTCATCAAAGCCACAGTTTTAGAATGGATAACAAGTGTCCTTAAAGGCTGAATCTTGGTTTAAACAATGTAAATTTCCAAAATTAGAACTCTGCATCTTCTTTTGGAGACTGAAAGGCGGCAAAGAGGTGCTTAGCAATACTGCACAAGCATTCAGTCAGCTGTAGATGGTCTCTAACCTTTATACTGCCAGTCCCAACAGCATAATCTCCGAGCTCTGAAATTTAACAGGTGACCTACAGGTATCAATCCTGAATTTCTCTCATGTCATTATATTCCCCACACAGAAATTGCTCAGAGACATGCATTGGAAATGCTTCAGGGCAAAGAGCACAAGTGTGACACATCATCTTCTCAGGAGAGTAAAAGTGCCGTGCCCCTGCAGGCAAAAAACACAGCCTGCAAACCACCCAGCCTCCCTGCACGACCTCCACCCAGCTGACAAAGCAGTCCTTGTTAAATGTCCACTCCAGAATACTATCTTATGCTCAGAAAAATTAAAAATAAAAATGCTTAAATTCCACCATCAGAAGGGAAGGATAAGGAGATTGCCTTCCTGAAATGAATGTGTTTTCACCACTGCTTTTTACATGCAAAACAACCATACAGAATTTAGTAGTTTACAGGCTGTGACCTAAATCCCTGTTTATGTTCTTTTTCTCAAAATGCCACCTGAGGTAAGACCAGCTCTAACCATACAGAAAAGTACTTGGGTGCATGAGATTTCTGTGGTTTGGTTTTATTTGACAGTATGTGGCCAAGCACCCTTACTGGCACAAGCAGATGGCACAGCAGTTTCTTTTAAGCAAACAATTCTGAATGGTTTCAAATCACTTTAATTTTGTAATCAGTTATTCACTCTAGAAACAGGGTTACAGACCATGTGATGAAACGCAGGGTTCCTTTACCAAAAATCTCAAAAATATGTGCAGAAGCACAAATTCAAGAAAACCATTTTTGGTCTCATACTGTTAACAAACCAAACAGGCAGCAATATTCGTCAGATACCAATTACTTTGGGCTTCCTCACTCCCAGTCTTTGGGGAGCCTGACTGAGTTTGGGTCTTGACATTAGCACACAGAAGATAAGAGTTTGTTTGTGTTGGGTGGGTGGATGAAGTCTCACCTTGGGAGACTGATTGCCTTTGAAACACTGGTACAACAGAAACAAGCAACAACGGAGGGATTTCAGACAGATTGGTATCTGCACGTAAATGCTTATAAATCAGGAAAAAATAACAAGAGAACGATGGGCATAAGCATATTCAGAGTGACATAGCATTACAGCTACTCAGCTACTATGAGCCTGCAGCAGTATTGTTATTCTGGTATTTGGTAAAAGAAAAAAAAAATTAAAACATGGTAAGAAAAAAAAAGAGACATTTTTCAACCTTGCCTTGTTTAGTACAATGCACAACAAAAGATTACCAGCCAGAAACACACTCTTGTATTATTACAAATTAATCTGATATCCAAATTACTGTATTTTAAGCAGCAATTCTGAATGATGCTCATTTCAGTCTAAAAACTAAAGCAACTTTGCAAGCAAAAGCATCCCTGTAAGTTCATATTTGACAAGTCAAAGGGAAAAAAGCTAGTAAATCTGTTCCAGCCATGTTCCTTGGCTAACAGCCTGAACAAGTTCAAGTACAAAAACTTTGATTTCCAAGTTGAGTGACAATGTTAACAGCTATGAACTGGTCAGGATAGAAGACATCTCCAAAATCCCCACAAGACTGCTAGATGTACTGCTCAAAAACAAAAACTTGTGACAAAATACTGTAGGGAAAAAAGCCTGTGACTTTTTGTGCAGGTAAATATTCAGCTTCAAAAATTCCTTCCCTTCTGCCTGTTGAAATTAGAGTCCCTTTCTTTTTGCTTCTGCACTAAATTGCTGGTTTAGAATCTGCAAAAAATATAGTCCCAAATTTATATCTGGTGTTAGCAATGTTACCAGTCTCATATGGGAAATAAATAACACTGAGTTGAATATATTCATGTTTAAAGATGAAAGTATGGTATTGAGTGTATGTGTGTATGCATCTGCACAAACATATATATATATATATAAAATAGCTGCAGTTTTCAGTCAGCTTCTCTAAAGTGCTCAGAACTGCACTTTAAAAATATTTTTATGAACCTGTTTTGTATTTATAGACTACATCCTGAGTTTCAGCCTTTATCCAACAAGCTGGAGCCTTTTATGACACATGTAGTTTCCTGCTTCACTGTCCAGTATCAACAAGTCTTTGGGCTATTTTTTTTCTGAAAGGACTTTTCATCCTCAGTTGCTATGTTCTTCGTCTCTTTCATTCTCTTGCTAAGTATAAAATCAAAGTTTTAATACTTACAAAAACACACATCTCATGGAAGAGAAGCCAAATGTAATGTAGAAGGATTCATGAATGAATCAATGGCCTTCTTAGTCTAATAATCCCAAAGGCATCAATCTAAACCTTCAAACCTCACTCAAGTCTACCCTGAGGTTTCCAAAATCCAAACTAAAGTCTTTAAAAATGTAGGATTTCTTTACAAAGAAATAAGCTGATATGGAAGCTCAGCAGCATATGATTAAGCATTTGATAACTTGATGCTTTGATAAGGCATTACCTTAATCTCTCACTGAGGAGAAACATAAGTCAGGAAACTGGAACTAGGCAGCTGGAAGAATCTAGCTACTCAAATAAGTAAGATGTACTTTCTGTGTCAAAAAAAGGTATGAATGCTCTCTGCAGCCAAACCTCAATGAAAGAATAAAGTTATTTAACAAAGCAGAAGAGGTAGAGAAGATCTCAGCTATACACGTAACTAGAAACAAGGGAATATCTACCAATGTATATTGTGAAAAACTATTCAACCTTCTTAATGCAGACCCTGCATTTTCATAGGCAGCACATACAGACTCACTACTCTCACATCTCTAATTTTCAGGTAAAAATCTCGCATCAGGCATAAATTAAAAGATATAGTCAATTTAGAAAACACAATTTTCAGAAACATTAGTGGAGTTTTTTTAGAAAGGATCCATATCCACTAACTCTGGCAGTTTCTACTCCTGCAGACTTATTTTCATGAACATCAACAATAAAACTAAGATATAATCTGTTCCTATATTCAGCATTAAGCCCCTGAAAAGATGGAGGAATCAAAATTAAGATATACAGAAAAATCTCAAATCAGCCACTTCCCACAATTAATATTAATATGTTCATACTTCACACACTGTTACTTTAATTATTATTCTATATTACTTTTGCTGGCTAGTAAAAAGTATCTTCAGTACTGAAGATTTTACTTCTGAGATGGAATAACATTCACGTTTTCTGATTTGATAGCCGGTTGTTAGAAATATTCATCCCAATTCAGATCAAGACTAATAAATTTCATTGCAACAAAAGACACCTATACGATACTGAGAGGAGCCTTACTCCCCACAAAGTTTGATGAAAATACTGCTAATTTACCCAAGCAAGAGTTACACCAACTGGACAACTGGAAGGTAGCAACATCTTTAAAAGTTTCAAGGTTTCACTATCACTATTCTTGCAGCTCTGAGTATCTCACTAGGAGACTCTGGATCAGCACAGCTATCTAGCCACTATATACTGTCAGGGAAAGTTACAGTACATTTATGGAAGCATCAAGTGCACTAATCTCCTAAACGTTAATTATACTGAAACAAAGCTTCAATTAGAAGCAGATCACCAAGTCCAACACACTAATACTTTTGTTTGCTGGTGTGTACGCATGCATTTCTGAGAAACAGATCTACAAGAGACAAAAAGCTGATCTTCATTTTACCTTCATTAGTTTTCTGCCCACATTCTCAGCTACTCTCTTTTCTAGTCTCCAGCATCAAGGGTTTAATTTACAGTGTGTATCAGTTATTAAAATATAACAGGAACAAAAAAAAGCAACACAGAAAAACAGGTTTTCTGGCCGGCACATTACCTGGTTCTGCAGGCTGGGATTTGTTCTTTTAAAGTTAAAAAATAAATTAAAGTATGTATAGACATCGTGACAGAGTAATTAGAGTGCTTAAGCATCAGTGGGCAGCCTGGTAAAACAGGACTCCAAAGATGAGCAAGAAGAGATGGCGTGGTTTTTGAGGAAGGAATTGCCATAGAGGGGAACGAAGGGCAGGGAAATTACAGTACTTGAACAAAGCAGCAACATGGATAGACCTGATGGGTTTCCATGCTGTCACTCTCTTTGTGCACCTGAGGAACAACAGTCAGATGCCAAACAAATTACTGACAACAAAAAAGCAATCAGAATTAGGTCTGCTAAGACAGGTGGCTATCAAAGAGGATAAACACAATTCTTACAGAAAACTATTCCTTCAAGAAACTCCGCAGAAAAGCGACAGATGATGGAAAGTACTCCCTAGGTGAAAGCACAAACACAATTCAAGGGATACCAACTAAAAACTGTGACTGGGAATTTATGAACTGAGTTTATATGCTAATGTGCCACCTCCTAACCTCTTCAGTCTCTGTGAATATACACAACTTGCCAAGGGACTTGAAAGAAGAAAGCCTTTAAACTTGTGAACGTTCCTGGGTTTGGTGACAACAGCCAACTAAGAGTTCAAAGAAAGGCTGCAAAACGAGGAAAACGAGGCACATGATGAAAAATGAGAAAGGAAAACGAGGCACATGATGAAAAGCAAGTATAATGATTCAAGAGTGGGGTAGTGTGAGAAGCAGAAAAGGCCTTGACAATGTGCAAGCTCTGCTCAGGAATAAGAAAAACATCTCTGTGTTATCAACACTGATTTCAGCACAAATCTAAAATGTGTCTCCAGACCAGCTACTATGAAAAAAATTTACTCTATCCCAGCCAAAACCAGCACGAAGTGACACCAGAAGATAGGCTTAAGAAGAGGCCTGGTACCATGATTAATTTTAAGTAAATAAGACTAGGAAATTTACTCAAACCAGTCAGGTTTCTTAAGTTTTCCCTGTGAAAGGGAATAGGAAAATGCCACAGTGCCTTATTACTGCAAACGTTACAGAGAACCATAAAAGAGGGGAACAGAAGTTGAAATAAAGACAAAAAATAAGAGACCTTTTGTAAGTTTTTGGTGAGGTCTCTATCAGTTAAAAAAAAAGCCAATTAAGCTCCTAAAAAGGACATCATTAAAGTAGTTAATTTTTAAATTTTAAAAAAGAGTGTTCTCTCTGAGACCTTATTTATGATCCAGGGAAGATGTCGGTGTACGCTGTCTCAGATTTATTTCCCAAATATAATGGTTTTTGAATGACAGCCTGAGTATAACCCCAGAAGCAAACCAAATTCTGAACTGTCCTCCTTTTGAATCTGTCATTTAGCTTTATTAATTTTTCGTAGTCCCCATGAAAGCATAACCACTTCGTTGTTCATAAGATGCAAGCTAAGTAATTGGTTTGACTTCAGAACAAACATTAGAAGCAACCATATGCTGTCACCATCTTTGCCTGCTATTTGGGAAAAATCTGAAGACAAGACATTGATGCAAATATACATGAGAGCAATTAATTATTTGCAGCTCAAAGAGGAAACATGTATGAATGCCTGCCTGCATTCTCACAACAAATTTTCCAAAAATCAGCAGCACTCAATGGGCAGAATTAGAACTCTACTAAGCATAAGAAAAGAACAGAAATATAAGCAAAACTATGCATGAGACAGACTTTAGATCTAACAAGGGTGACACCTCTCTCTGGCTTTTAATAGTGACAACATTATCATTTTAAGAATGATACTCTGGAATACACAGACACTTTCAAACATCTTTGTATCATCGAAGTTACACAAATGTTCCTTAATGACTTCGGATTTGGACTCATGATTGTTTTTGTTGCAAACCGAGCCACAGTAGGAGAAGTAGGATTTTTACACAAATTATAAAACAAATTTGCTGTAGCTTCTAATCTTTCCATCATCTTGGCAGATCTGTATAAGATAAGCTGTGGAAGAGACATGAGAGTCCTAACCCTCCTGGTAGTGAGCCCCCACATGAGATGTGTTACCTCTCCCTTGGGTGTGACCAAGGGACAACGACCAACATTCAAAGCAGTAAAAGTGACACCCAATTCCATTAAACAATCAGATCAAGGTAGCTCTCAGGTGTTCAGCTCACAGTTAGATGCTGAAGCAAAACCTGCCCAAGCAATTTTGCCAGGGAATGATGCCAGGGTGCTTCTCCAAAGTACCTGAATGACTAGAGGCAGTACGACACTTTCTTCAGATCTACAGGAAATCAGGAAGTAAGAAAGTGCCAAATGGTTACAGAACACCAAACAATGCACATATTTAGGAGGAGTTTTAGGTCACCTTTGTTTGCTCACTGGCCAACACAACAAGAACTGAATTTGTAATATCAGCTTGAGAACTAGAACAAGCACAATTATTAATAATGAGATAGCTGTAAATGCAGAGGAAAACCCACAACCCCCCCCCCCCCCCCCCAAAAAAAAAACCCCACCAAAAAAAAAAAAAAAACCAACCCCAATGAAACAAAAAACCTAGTTAGGCACTTCATAAGAAGAGACAACTAGCAGGAAGGATCAGCTGAGGTAAATAGTCATTGAACATGACTGAAACACAGATGGACATTACAGCCTGTAAAGACAAATTCTCCTCTGGCCTGAAAGACTCTCCAGCTCACATTTCTACATTCAAGTTTCCAAGTAAAGACTTTTCATCAGCAAGTTATTAAAACCCCAAAGTAGCAAGAATTCACTTTATTCCCTATTCTATCTCTACTTGAGGACAGCCAGTTGCTTACCCTACTTCATACCCAGACTGTCACTTCTCTCTTCACAACTCAGTATAACCAGGAAAAAATAACTTGGTTCCTGATTGTTCAACTGTAATTGTTTCTCTTTGGATGTTTTACAGCTGGAGGAGGAAAAGATACAAACAGGTGACCTCAGTTTTGACTTTAAATCAGTCAACAAATGAAATGTTAGTAATAAGAGACATGAAACAGACATATTACCCATGATAGGAAATACTAAATCTACAGCTGGACTTCAAAACAAAACCCTACAGTCCACTTTGCTGGGAATAAGAAGATATACAAAGCTTTGACTTGGGGTCAGGCCACAGGGTCAAATATACAAAGAGGATATAAATCAGAGATTATTTCTAAAACTTACTTTCCAAAGGACAAGACAGTGAGCACAGAAATATTTATGAAAACATATCAACACTGGAAAAAAGGCAAGTACAAGGGCATACAGATGTCAGCCCATCACAGATGTGCTGCCTGCTCTAGCAGTCAGACCTAACCCCTGTCCTCAGCCAAGTTTGGGGACCTGGCTCTCACATCCAGGGTTTAAAGCAGGGGAGCTCCCTTGGACAGTATACAACCAGGGAGTACCCCAGGACTCACACTACTGACCAAGCTGGGGAGTCAGGAAGGCTCAAGTCAAGACACTTCAGAGAACACATACTAAAATCTTTTCCAAGGAACTACGTTAAACCATTACTGTTGTTTTTTAAATGTACCTAATACTGGACTACAGCAAAATACAAGGAGTTTATTGCTCCCCTTTGTGATCTTTTCCAAAATGACACTATCATCATTGATAGGAACAGTAAAACGGTATCACACTTGCAGGGAAAGAGAGTGCTGGGTATAAGATATCGATGATTTAACTTTAATGAGGCTGTGGAAAGAGTCCTTGCATCACACGCAGCACACCATGGAAAAAGGATGTCTTACCAAAAGCCTTCCTCCCTGCACCACAAGAAGTGGAGCCCATCTCCAGACCATGGGCTCAATGCTTAGGACAACTTAGCAGATGGTCATGAAAGCAGGAATTAAGAGTAACATCCCAGCTCTGCAAAAGCCCACCTTCATCAGAGGCATTTAATAATAACATTTTTGTGCCACACAGCACAATTTTGAGAAACAAAGAAGCAAAGAGCAATGTAGTTACCAATGCAGCTCCAGCTTAGAGACAGGCCATTTGAGGCAATTCTGTACAGAAGTAAAAAATACATAAGATGCCACAATTGATCACTTTTCTTTGTTTAAATCTAGTTATAAAGAAATTGTTTATTGTTAATGTAAATTATTACTTAGCAGAATTTCAGTGCAATGGTACAGCACTTCCATATCCCAGAGAAAGCGAATCCAGGACCCTGTTCATTTCCAAGTAGCAGGAAGCTGGCAAACAAGCAAGGGGCAAGCAGCCAAACCAACCACTACTGCTAAGAGTAGCATAAATCAACAGTTTGAATCAGAAGGCTTTACACTTCCTTTCTGAGGACTCGGCCACTTACTGCTTCTTTTAGAAACATTTATCAACTTTGAACTGATGCCTTGAAGTGGCTACCTGAAAACAGAGGCTAGACAAGAATAAGAGAATAAACTAAGTATTTATTTGAAGGGCCTTCAAAGGTACACCTTGGGAGTGTAAAGCCTACAAGGGGCTCCACCAAAGATGGATCCTGGGTTACGGGTTCTCCACACTTTTATAAGTTTGGTCCATTTGTATATCAGGGTTAATTTTCCAATTATAATTTTAGTTAATGATGTAATTATCCCAAGTTTTGCTCCTCCTCTCAAGGCTTTAGTTTACACATATTGGGGCCTGGGACAATCAAGGTGTCCTTGAAGTGCAAACCTAGAGAGGTTTGTAATACCTAACCAGCATGAGAGAACAGCAGCTAACAGGCCACACGAAACTTCAGAGTTACACACTAGGCAGTACAGGATTCGAAAAATATAAAAGTTAAAACCTAAGGCATCGGTATCAGGTCACTATGGAAAGGCATGAAAGCAGCAACAGTTGCAGAGTACCTCCATGGGTTTGACCTTGATTTGAGCCACTTCACTGTGAAATGTCAAAACAGGAGTAAAATTTAAAAGAGTTTTACAATCTCATACTGTTCTGACATAAAACATAACTCAGCATAGCATAACATAGAACTTTGACACTTTTCTTATACTTTATAAATAAAAATACCAGGCGGTCACATCACGTCACCAGACACAGCACAAAAAGCCACAGACAGCCACACAGACAGTCTCCCTTTGACAACTTTTATCCTCATTTAACAGCACTGAGTCCAGGGAAGAAGGAAAGAGCAGAGAGTATTTTTAAAAAAACTTTACAAAATGGAAACAGAATTCTCAAAGTAGAAAGCTACTTCAAAGCACCAGTCATAAAAGGAAAGATGCATAGGAGCTTGCAGGTAGTCACTCACATGCCATCAGTCCATAAGCAAGGACTCTCTTGTATCCTTAAGCCAAAGGGCAACTGAGAGACTGTCCTATCCCATCACCCATTCTGAAACTACTGAGCAATTCTTTTTAAATAATGAGATGGACCTCTAACACTTACACTGGCTAACCTTTGGAATTTCAAAAGAACCCACAGCTAACAAAATTATGCTGGTCATTTGGGTTACAAAAAAATCTCCAAAAAAACACAAGCAACATTTTTCTACATTAAAACAGGCATTTTTCACTGGAGGCACTCACATATCCCTAAAGATGCGCATTTTGATGATTCCACCAGGCTAAAAAAATCTTGATATGTCATTTTTCCTTGTAAAAGTTAACCACATTATGCTCCTGCGGAAAATTCTGTGCAAGTTATTTACAAAGACAGGCACCCAAACAAGTACTAAACCCCAAACATTGAATTTGAACATTCTGAAGGTCAATATGAGGCATCTAAGGAGATGCTTGTGCAACATACAAAATTAAGTATCAAAAGCACTATAGACAAAATGAACAAACTTTAAACATAAGTCCAATATCTAAAAAGGTATCTATCTTAATTTTTATTGCAGTACTACAATTTCTACTCCTACATTTGCACAGTGTGGAAACAACGCATTTTAAATGTCCAGTTATTATCACAGAATCATAGAAGAGTTTGCACTGGAAGGACTTTCAAAGGCCATCGAGTTCAACCCCTCTGCACTGAGCAAGGACATTTTCAACTAGATCAGATTGCTCAGAATGACCTTGAATGCTTCCAGAGATGTGACATCTACTATTGCTCTATGACAAAAAAGGGATAAATTTTCAGAAGCATACTTTCTCAGACCCTGATGAGAAAGTGTTTCATATGATGCAATTCAGGCAGAATATGTTTCAATCTGCTCGACACAAACCAGAAAAGAATTATTTTACTATACTTCCAAGAAAAAGTAGCAGTGACCAAAAGTCACCATTTGATCACTAACTAAAAAAGTTAAAATATGTGGGATGTGAACAGAATTTGACAGGTATTCTTAAAATACATTTGACATTATTCTCTCATGTGTTTTATGTTTTTAAAGATCTTGATAATCTTTGCTCATTGTACATGCAAATAACGTAACAATGCAAGCTAACTATTTAATCCAGCAAATTTCAAGTGAATTTCAATACTTGAAGAGTTGTTGGGAACAAACTTTCTTTGTATTGACAATACTTTAGCATTTACACTGCACAGCAATTTAATCAGGATGTTATAATTTGGTTCTGTGTGGGTGTCAACTGACTTGCTTCAAAGTCTGCTTCACATCCACAGAAGTTATTCACAAAGAAGATGCAATTATATTAATCACATGGGCTTATTACAGTGTCTAAGGCTTCTGCACATCTCCCTTTCGGAAGTTAGGACCTGCAACTCCACATATTGGAACACTTCCCCTGAAAGCAGTAAATATATTTCTTGACTTTTGGTGCACAAAGCCAGTTTTGCTGGTCCTGTAGCAGCACATTAACAGGCTTTCCAAATGCTCCTACATCCACAAGCTCTTAGGCAGGAGCAGGAGAAAAGGAAAGTCAATACAGGAGTCTTGAACATAAACATTTAAACTAAAAATAACCTTTTCTTCTTCAAGTTTGCACTCTTTTATACAGTGCCAGACATCAAAATAGAGACTAAAGTTCTAAACCCTAACATTTGAAGGAACTACACCAGAAACAGCTTCAAAATACCAACACAGAGGGCATCAAAATTAACCTATTTTTTTGTCCATAGTTTACAAACATATGTTTATAAGACTCTTACCTTGATTTAAATAACTTGCAAATTGATGGAAAATTCATTACATCCCCCTGCGTAAATTATTCCATGATGAATTATCCTAATTTAACTACCTTTGCTTTCAGGTCTAGGGTGACACGAAAGATTAAGATAAAATTAAAGGCTTCATACAACTATTTTCCCCAAGTTTGTTTAAACCTCTGATACAGTAGATTACTGTAACTGCAAGAGCCAAGAATTTCTCTATTCTTCCAGTTTACATATTTAACAGCACTCTTCCTAGTGCTTCTAGTTCAGATATATAATACCAGGCCAAGTCACTGGTGCTGTGTAGCTAAACACACAGGGCAGTAGCTGCTGAGGAAGAGGAACAGGGAAACTAGACAAGGCCAAGTGAGAGATTTCATGTTTTAGCATCTCCCAATGAACTACAACAAGAACTGGCAAGATTCCATATTTATTTGTTTATTTTGCTGACAGGGATGTATGTTTTCAGGAAAACAAAAAATTCAGTCCTGTGATCAAATTTTGTTATATCAATACCACAAGACCTCTTTTGGGTAGAATGTGGTCACACATGGATCAGGAGGCTGGGACCATGGCATGGGGACGAACAGCAGGCGAGGGGAAATGCCAAGAGTCCCCAGTCCCAAGCTTGGCTCCACACTGAGAAACAAACACAGAACACACTCCGGTAAAGTTTTATGACGGTGTTCAAAAATACACAGGGAAAGAAAGACACTGGGGTGCTGGAGCACATCCAGAGGAGGGCAACAAAGCTAGTGAAGGGTCTGGAGCACAAGTCTTATGAGGAGCTACTGAGGGAGCTGGGGTTGTTTAGTCTGGAGAAAAGGATGCTCAGGGGGTACCTACTGCTTTCTACAACTCCCTGAGAAGAGGTTGTAGCCAAGTGGGGGTCAGTCTCTTCTACTGAGTAACAAGCGACAGGACAAGAGGAAATGGCCTCAAGCTGTGTGAAGGAAGGTTTAGATTGGACATTAGAAAAAATTTCTTCACCAAAAGAGCTGTCAAGCATTGGAACAGGCTGCCCAAGGAAGTGATGGAGTCACCATACCTCTGTGTAGATGTAGTGCTCAGGGACATGGTTCAGCGGTGGACTTGGTTGGCAGTGTTAGGTTAATGGTTGGACTCAATGGCCTTGGAGGTCTTTTCAAACCTAAATGACTCTATGATTCTAAGGTGAACATCTTAACAGCCTGATGGAAAGGAAAATGCTCCCATCCATGTTTGAGAGCAGCAGTGCTTCCCCAGTGAAAAAGCTTTCTAGCCAGGGAGGATAATTTTTGTGGAATAAAGCTTTAAGTTATTAATAAGAATGAAATCTCTTGACCTAGATTTTCTCCAGATTAAAAAAAAAAAAAACATATACACACAACACAGCCTTCCTCTACAAACACAACCATATTACACTCATCATACAGCAGAGCACTTCAAAACAGATATTTCACAAAGAAAACAAAAAAAGGCTTTTGTGCTCCTCCCTTAGCCAGCTTTGTCTAAGAACATGAATACAGATGATGTTTGATTAAAACAGAAACCTGAACCCCAAGTTGCATGTATGTACTTTTCAAAAGCATTTTACAATTTGATTTTCTTCTTGCCTGCTGTGATAATTGATGAAAACTACACAGGGATTAAAATGAGCACAGGTGCATGTCTACATAGTTCAAAGAGATTTGATCTCAAATGAAAATAATAATAATAGAAAAAAGCTCAAGTATTTTTAGGAGTGGATTTATCATAGCCTAACCAAATAAGCCTAGATTAATAGGATTTTATAGTCCAGATTCCATGTAACTGAAATGTAAAATGTGTATTTCATAACGTATCAGAAACTTTTGTGAGCAGTACCTGATTTACTTGCATTAACAGCCCTCCGCATCATATGTGTCAGAGCAGACCCAGAGAAAAAATAAAGGCACTACAAACAATAAAGAGCACCAAAATACAAGGGCATGTGTAAAAAAGACATTTGGCACTAAATCAACCTTATTTTTAAATTTGTGAGAGGTAAAAGGAAAGTCTACGAGCTGAGAATATCTTTCTGCCAATATACAAATCAGCACAAAACCCGTGCTTATTTTCTTTGCCAAATTTATCCTGCTACAGCTGAGTCTCAACTTCCTTGCACCCATGAGGTCAGGGACCATTTGAAAAGAAATGCACAATACAGCTAATCTTTGTGTCAGCTCATCATACGTAATGCAAAAAACATGATTTTCCCCATTTTTCTGTCCCAGCTTCCTCCAGCAAAGCTAACTAGCATGTTGCTAATCCCAAATTTGTTGCACTACTTTGTTAAACAGATTTAAAAGACAAATACACACAAATCACACAGGATAAAGAATTTATTCTGTGCTCAAGGCTCACTGCTGAGCTTCTATAAAGAATTGAAAAAAACCCAAACCAACAGCACTTAATTATATAGAAAACTAATTTATTTTTCCCAAAGGAAGACTCTACACTTACATAGACATTTTTATACAACAGCTGCTTTCTTTCCTAAACTACCTAAAACACTCCTACAATAACATATATTCAATCTTCTTTCTGAAGCAGAATCCAATATATTTTTTGACCTCTGAATAACAACAGCAGGAGATTACAAATATATGGATCAGAGAGGGAAGAATTCCCTTTCCTCCCTTCCGTCCCCATGCAGGGGGGCAAGCTCAATGACTCCATCCTATGAGACACAAGAGCTAATCAGCACTTCCTCCCAACAGGCTTAATTTCCACTTAAGCACCCTTTTGAGTGGTGAGAATGAGGGAACCCTGGCAATCATTTCACAGAAACACAACAGTGAAATTGTCAACATCTGAAATCTTTCCCAGTGGCCCTGTAACTTCATCTACCTCCATACATTTACCTGCACATCTTAACCACAGATTTACACTTTTGTAGCACCCAAATATAAATTAACTCCAACTCCCTGTCAAACATCTTATTGACTTAGTGGTTTTGGAACCCCTGAAGTTTTGACTTTAGATTTTCACACAACCCTCAGAGGACTCACCAGGGCACCAAGCCCAGTTTTTCAATAGACTGGTAAAGAAATTGAAATTAAGACATGAAAACCTGAAAAAAACCCAAAAAACACCCACCACAAATATATGCTTCTAGTATGTTTTCTTTAATCAAAACCACATCCTGTATCATTACTACACAACTCAAAAATATTTATTTTAAATATGTTAGAACACCAAGAAACTAATTTTCCTGTTGCTTAAACCAGTTTGTATGCTTGCTATTGATTTAACTAATGATGACAGATGATTTAAATAGCTCCCTGAATACAAAACTCTACGGATAAACAAAAGAAACTGCATAAAGAGAAAATAGTCTTTTACCAATTTCTTGTCAATTAAACATATTGCTGAACAAATTTAGTTGCAAGAGCTTGTTCTGGCCAATAATAAATTTTAGATGCAGTTCAATTTTTGCACACCACATTTAAGACTGCAGAGATCATAAAAGTACAAAAAGCAAGACCACTAAAAAAGTGAACAACTATTTTTCACATTTCACAAAATTCTGCAGGTCAATTCAAGCCCTGAAGAAGACAAAAACCTGGTTTTTTTTAAATTATAGCATAAAATTCTGTACACAAGAAACCATACATGTTTACTACAGAGTCTGAAAGTGACAAAGAGGGGACTAAAGCATGCACTGAAAAAACGTAAGACTTCAAATCCAAAATAATTTAAGTACTTTCAAATAACCTAAAATTGCTGTCATTTAGTTTTAATTAACACATAACCAAGTCATTTTTCTGCATGAATTTGCATAGCACATGGCTAATTACTACCTTGTGAAGAGTCTGGGGGGAATAAAAAAAGCATAAATCTTTACATAGTTCATCAACAATAAAAACCAAAATACCACCATGACTGCCTTTTTTTCTTTTTTTGTGAGAGAGCAAGTATAAATAAAAACATGCTTTTTAACAGAGAGGAAACTAAACAGGAATAAGACCGTAAAGTGAATCAGCACAGGAAACCCAGGATTAAGGCTGAAACTTTATTCTAATCCTTCTGTTCACAGAAGTAGCAGTCACCAGGCAGCATGTAGTCTGGGCATGCACCTGCAATACACAGGCAGGATTTAAAAGTACTTACAAGGACAACAAGCTTTGTCTGAGAAAAGTTTCTCTTTGTCTTAGGAGTATCTGCCTTCTCCAAAAAACAAACAATAACCATGCACATCAGCTTGTCAGTGATTTTGCCAGAATGATACCTGGATGAGACACATCCACAACCCATCGTTCCTGGAGATTGACTTGACAGTTAGGAAAAAGCTCAAGAAAAGACAAAAAAAAACCAAAACAAAAATCCTCTTTCTGTGAACATATTAAACAGTTCAAGTTGATAGTCATACCCCACCACTACTCTGTGAACTTTGCATTACCTTTATGTAAATTCCTGGATCAACTGATGAAATCTACCCACTTGGTAAAGGTCTTCACCTTCCTCCGAGGAGCGGAGGAAGAATCCTTCAAACACAATGGAATTCCCCTGACAATTAAATAATATTATCATTTATCTGGTGCTGCAAAATGACTAGTAAAAGAACAAGGCTCATCTTTAAATATCATCTCCTTTTGCCTCACACCACCTTTTCTGATACTTTTGTACTACAACATTAGGTGCTGCAGCAGGAAACTTCCGGCTGGGCGTGGGACCTCAGGAATTCCTGCTGTCTCTATCTGGGAGCTCTTCAGGTGCATCTGGGAGCTAAACAACCATTCTCAAGTCCACAGACCCATTTTGTATCATGGAAAGATTGGGTCACCAATAAAAAGTGCATGGGGAGGGGTTTCTAAATCCTGTGATTATAAGTTTAGCATAGAGTGCAATAAAAAGAGAGCCACAGAGACCAATCTGAGACCAAAGCTACTACTTTCAGTCCTAAGCCATTTTGTTACAAAAGTTTAAATATTAAAGGAGCAAGAGACATTTTACTTACATTGGTGCTGTTTCTCTTGGAGTGGAATTGAATTTGGTGAACTATACCCATAAACTGGGTTCAACTCCA
The DNA here is from genome assembly GCF_009650955.1 of Corvus moneduloides. Classification (NCBI taxonomy): domain Eukaryota; kingdom Metazoa; phylum Chordata; class Aves; order Passeriformes; family Corvidae; genus Corvus; species Corvus moneduloides. The sequence continues at coordinate 124,471,504 of NC_045476.1, read as the reverse complement.
TTAGTAGCCAAATACTAACAACAATAAAACCACAATTCAACTCCGTGAAGTGGAAATGCTTGCAGGCTACTTTCTGGCCCTTCCCCTCAAGCATATATAACAAGCTGATTGCCATCAGAAGTGGTTTCATATCACCTCATATTCTTCCACTAGGGTCTTCCATAGCCTGAAGAGTCAGCTGCAGTCCAGCAACACGTATCACAGAGCAAAGGACAACTTACTTATTCCCATACACCATATGGATGCTTGTTCATTTGCAATCAAGCTACAGGATCACATCACTAAGTAAACAAAGAATTTTATGGCATTCATTATTATTTTAAAGCAGTCAGACATCAGCTGCTATATCTAACTAGGAAGAAACTGTCACAGGCAAGCTAACAAGCTCCTAAAAACTGCAACTCACTGAGCTGATACTAAAAGATACTTGGAGAAGTAAAATAGCATTTCAGCTTCCAAACTGAAGATGTTTACATAATTAAGATATGCAAATAAGGATAAACAAAAAAAAGGGGGAAAAAAATCTTAAAAAGCTCTGACTACATCTGCAACCATTTTCCTACTTAGAAAGCCACAGCCTTGACTGACAATCAAGTACTAATACTAATCGTTATTTAAAAATTCATGGTAATTATATAGCTTATCCTTTTAAACAATTTACTGTATTAAATACTAAACAGCTTTATCCTGCATAAAATCAAGCCAAGATACAACAGACCCCCTTCACTGCAATTCTCGGTTTTTCCTTTGAAAAGCAAACTCATTATGCTCTATAAAGAAAATAAAGTCTCTAAAAGACTAAATTCTTTCTTTCTTTCTCAAAGGCAGGCTCTGAAGAGATTGCATAAAAAGATTTTATTCTTGGCTCAAATATGAACATTTGGGAATCACTACTTTTGAGCAAGGACTCACCCACATAAAGGCAGAAGAATTTATTTTGAAAAGTGGTGTGAAATTTCAGGGGGAAAAAAAAACACATGTATTTTGCACTTCCCAGCTTTTGGTACTTTTCCAGTTAAGACAAAAATCTCAAAATAACCTCTTCCCCATATAACTGTTTTTTCATAGATGCTTCCAAGCTATCTTATACCACCAGCAAGAACTTCTACAAGAAAGTAACTATTTCCAGACAATCCAACTCAGAGGATGGACAGGAAGATAAAAGTAAGAGCGTTTCAGATATTTTAGGAGAGAACGTGGGAGAGTGGCCTGGGAATACCTTTCACTGGGTGCCACCTCATGCTGCCTTGTCACCAGTCTGTTCAGCACTCTTCAGAAGATGTAGGGGAGCAATGCCACAGTTCAGAATTCATGGACAACCTCTCAAAGCACAGGGCAGGGCAGGAGTGTGAGCCCAGCCCTCCCACTAAGGACTACGTTCCTACCATAGCTAGCAGTCCTCGGAGGAGCAACGCTTCTCCTTTGGATGCAAACCATGTACTGCAACTGTTTCCCCAGATTCAGGCCAAACCAGCTGCAGAAAGGGAAAGCTCATCTCGAAGATTAGATCGGGTCCCTACAGAAACATTTGGGACTTTTAAACAAAGAGTATTATTTGTGTGTGAACACATGTGGACACCATCATGTTACAGAAAGAATACCAAGGGATAGAGAGGAGGATTCAGTCTTCTGTCTCCAAGATGACTCAAGATTACCTGCAGACATCCACATAACATTTCTCAGCTGTTGAGGAATGTTGCAGATCCCACAGCTAAGGGCGCAAATCAGAAACCAGATCAACTTCTTTCTCCCATCTCATGCATGCATGCTTTCCTGGAAATGTTCTTCTGTGTATTCTCATACTGTTTAATGTAAAGGAATTGCTATTTCTCTCCATTTAAGATGCAAAATCCCAGCTATGACCTGCGAGTGCTCGGCACGGCTGAGCTCCCAGCACAGCAGCCAACTAAGTCACCTGTGGTTCTCCTGCCAAGTGCCCATCACAGAACCAGAGGTGAGACACACCAAAGGATTCAGGAGGGATGGCCAGGTAGATCCTATGGTCCAACCCAAAGGCAAGCCATGCCCTAATCCAGGGCAGAGGCAGGCAAGGCCATGTCCTATGGGCTCCTGCAGGAAGCCTGAACTTGGGGCACAGCAGGGAGGCTTCTGCGCTTTCCAGGGGCTGCCTCTTCCCAAGACCATCGGGAAGCACTGCAAGGTGCCCCCTGCTGCCAGGACAAGCCCAACACGTGCATCCTGCCATCAAGATGGAACGGAGGACTGCAGAAAGACTCTGCCCAAGCAGGCGCTTGGCCTCTGCCATGTTGCAGATGTGCCTCCATGAGCTGCCTTTACAGCAGGAATGGGAAAAAACGGCAGCACATGGTGGCAATTTTGGTAACTGCCCTCCTATCACAGGTATCAGTCTCCAGCAAGAATTACTGTACCAGGCACCAGCTCATCTTTTCTTTTCCCTTTTTATTTAAATATCCACACCCTGGAACGTACATAGGAGTAAATTAAGGCACTTGTATTATATAGGTCAAGTCCTGACCTGTTCATCTACATACATTAGCATACAGGTAAAAGTACTACAGACACGAAAAAGGATGCATTAATGGTTAGCTCAAATACACATCCTAGGCACTGTTAGAAGGGGAAAAAAAAAACAAAAAAAAATTTAAGACAACAGAAAAGTAACAACAGAGACAGTAAGGCAGTACTTAATTTGAATCTTTTTCCCCAAGAAAATTTTCCCTTGTAAATAGTTAGATGTATTTTATGAGTAGACAACATAATAAACCAGACATCTTAATTTCATTTCACTTTACATTTTGTAAGTATTCAGGCTGAAGACCAAATATATAAATCAAGATAATTCAGATCTGTCTTGAAAGCTTTTAAATAATCTGAAAACTTTGTACATGGTTTCCACATAGAATACATCTCTTTTCATGAAGAACATATCCCTTTTCTTCTCAAGTCAAAAGAATTGGTTAAAACAAAAACCATCATGTAACTGAGAACATATAAGCAGGTGTGGTTTGTAATTTCTCATCAGGGAAAAGAAGTTCTCCTAGACTTTAAGCTGCCAACGTCTGTGAAGTTGTGATCAGAGATACAGTATTATTAAAAAAAGGAGAAACTGGACAACAACCGAATGACACACTCCCTTCACTGTCAGGAGCCTTCAGAGGTACAAAGCACAGAAGCCACAATTAACCCAGCCATACACCAGCACTGTAATTCCCTCTTCCATATCCAGCCTCTGCCTCTTCCTTACCCTTAGAGAACACTCACTAGAGGTGCCAGTGAAGTTTACAGGGCAGTGACCACAGACTTTCTGACATTCTCATTTACACTTTTATTAATTGCCATGCCAATGAGCTAGTTGATCATGGAAAAAAATTGTAAGAGCTGTTCAGCGTGGTGAACAAGATATACCTCACCTCAGTTCTGTTTATCTTGTTGTCAGAGACCGCAATCTTTGTGATTATGAAAGTGAGTTCTGACATTGACTTGAGAAAAATCCCAGCCTAGGAAAATCTCTGCACCTCTGTGTAACTCTGCAAAACAACTTCAAAGAAAGAAAAAAAAAGAACTTGTGCCCACGTGACTGTTCTACAGAAGAACAAGAGGCTATTATCTCCACTCCAACATATCAGTTTTTCCAATAACACTAGAAGTGACTTTTAAGAGTTCCATATTCTATATATTGCCTATTGAGAAGGGAAAGGTACGAAGGAAACAATGGGAAATCCACTTGCCACTCCAGAACTGTAATGCAAAAGGAACAACGTGGAGAGCTATTTTATTGCTTCTTTCAGCTCAGTATATTATGGTTCCAAATTACACTCCACTGAAGCCAGACTTCATGGGGAAGCACTCTTCTGTCTGGTTCAATGTCAAGAACAGCTGACATCATTTTCAAATATAACATGGCTTTCAGAATTTGCACTAAGTTGAATGAAGTATTCCATGAAAGCAAATCACTCTGATTAAGGAACAGGTTTTTTTGCTTCTCATTAGAAGTTCAGCTTTAAATTAGTGGAAGTTCTAGGCATGGGAAAAACATAGGAGAAAGACTGGAACCTCACAGCAGGCAGCTTTGCATTAGACAGTATCTGTATCACAACCACCATAATACAAGCTGCCTCCTTGCCTTCATGTCCAGCTCATACTGCAATTCCTCCAGCCTTGAACCCGCAGCAACAGGTGACAGCCACCGGCCTGCAGAGCTGCAATACCAACCACGTTCACTGCAAGGGCTTTTTGGATACCAGTCTTTGTCCTTCCAGTCTCCACCTTGTTGTCCCAGCTCAGCTGGCAACACCTAAAGGGAACAGTGTTTCCCGGGAAAAGGTTCTGGGCACACAGCAAGCGCGAACAAAGGGCACTGCGAGAGTGAGCATGGATCTGTATGGTGGGCAACTCTTCTACTCAGTACCTATGCTGATCCCCTCTGAACAAAATATATAATACTGTCCTGCCCTTCAGCAGTAAAGCAAGCCTACTCTCACTACTAGCATTTGATTAGTCTTGACCACAATGACAGCACAGGAGGCTAATACTCCTCTCTGCTCTCAGGCTCAGTAGCACAGCCCACACAACCCAGTAAAATATACGTAGGAGGCGGAGTGTGAGGATCTGATTTCATGTTGGGGCAAGGCATCTTATAAAAAAATCTTTTCAGTAACAGTCATCCAGAAGTAATATGGAAATCAAATTAGTTGATTGCAACAATCTAAACAGCATCATTTGATATGGTCATAGAGGTTCTTGGATAATGAAAGTTTAGAAGGAGAAATCCTATATTTTATTAAATTCAGCATATGTGGGGGACAGGGCCTCTCCCTACAGCTTTTGCCCTACTGCATTTTAGGCCAAGTAATGAAAACATTAATGCAGCTTAGCCAGCAAAGCACAAGTTAATTCAACTTCTATCTCTCCAAAGCCTATAATTCTCTGGTCTAGTCTTCATGAAGAGCACTTAAAAATGTTTCAAATATAATGTGAATACCCTTAAAATCATCTCTTCACATGCCAGTTTATGAGAGGTATGAATGCTACTCCAGAAGGTACTGCAGAGTGCACAGTTCTCTTCCCAGGCACTGGAAGCACAAGCAGGTGTACCTGCAAGGTTAGGATATAAAAAGCCCAGGAAACATGCAGGTTTCTCCAGGACACTATGGACAAGCCAGTCATGAGGACACAGCTGTTTCACAGCTGCACAGTATCCAAATCATCATGACTGCACAGGCTGCACACCCACTGAAGCCCAGCATGAGCCATAAAGTTGACACAGCTTTGGGTACAGAAGGGGGACAGTAGCAATGCAGGGCACCAAGAGAGGGCATGCCTGGCAAAATTCAAGAGCAGCTTGAGATGTGAGGTGCCACTGGAACCCAGGGAGGACACCATACTCCAAATTCTTCATATAATGCTTACAAAGGGGTCCTCTAGGGCAGTCCTGTATCAATTCTTTCAGCCCAGCATCTGATTTCTTACTCTTCAGAAGATAAGCCATTACCTCCTGGTGCTAAGGGAGGCCTCTTTATTCTTTCATTCACATTCAGCATTTACTCAGAAAATTTTCCTTCATCCTTGACCCCTCCAGCCTGCATAATAATACAGTTGATCAAGAATTGTAGGCCAGTGACTCAATTTTGCATTTTTATTACATTTGAGAGAAAGTCTGCTGCAATAATCTTGTTCTAGGTCATCAGCACTTCTGTTCTTTAGTATATATCCTGGGTAAAGCCCATGTAAACAAACTAGCAGGGTGATACTTCACATAATTCTTTGTCTTTCTGGTCCAATCTCTCATTTCATTCAAGTTTGCTGTCAGTTTCCAGGTTCCTAGGTCAGGAGAGGGTGTTTCACACAACTGCTGAGTATGCCAGGATGGATGGCTTCACAACTGGGGCTACAGCATCAAACAGCACAAGGGTGTAGAACCAAGAGACTTTTAGGAATAAATAGTATCAAAAACTAAAATAAAATTGGAAAGGCCAAGGAGAAGTTGATTGTCCCACCTCTCAGAACTACAATATATCCCATTTAAAATTTCATTCCCAGTAGTAACAATGCAAAGAAGCTCTCAGAAAGCTGTGCAGAAAATTACTGCCCTGAACACTACCAATTTTACATTTGCTGAGTGAAAACCATATGTCTATTTGTGTGCATTTCGGCTATTGCACATTTCATTCATTAAGATGAGAAATTGCTTTTTTTTATGCAATCTGCTACTATTCAGAGAGCAAAACAAAATAATGTCTGGTAGCAGGCTTGCTGGTTTTGGCTTTAGAAGGGTGGGGGTTTTTTTTCCTCTCTTCCTGTGAGAGGAAAGCTTTTCCCAAAGGATTCAAGCAATTTCATAAAACAAATGTAAAAACAAAGACACTTTTGTTTAAGGACTGAAGGGTTTGTTTTGGTTTAAGGGGGATTGAGAGGGAAGGAAGAGAGAAATGATACTGATCATCTTTCAATTAAACAGGGAAAAAAAAAAAAAAAAAAAAAAAAAAGAGTTCTCAGCCCTAAAAGAAATTTGTGTGATAGCACAAAGTTGCTATAATAAACAGGTCATCAGAAGACAAATTGGGATTTATTTTCTAAATAAACAATTTTGTTTATTTTAGTCACAACTGAACACCTCAAATGACTACAGCAAAGATCAGAGGAAAACAACGTTTCTCTCTAAATTAAAGAGAGCATTGTGCACTCCTGTATGCTGTGCTTCATTTGTCAGTGTCTCCTTTTCCTTACAGTCTACCAAACAGAAAGAAAGGGGGGTGAGGGGAAAGACCTGAAATCTGTGGTTTTAAACACACAAAGATTTGGGGGATTCACTTCAGCTAGAAGTTCTGAAGTTCAGCCTAACAAGCATAATTTCATTTGCAGGAAATAGGACCCAATATTACAACAGGAGTAAACATCAAACTTGCACAGAAAGCAGTGAAAGATGGAGACACAGCCCAGCCATAAATAAAGACAAAATTAACTAGAATACCTGAAATCCTTCAGCAAAGTATTCATGGAGGCCTTGCAGGAAATCTGAGTAAGCAGACCTTCACATCTGCAAATATTCCCCAAGCATTTGTACAAACGCATTGCAGAAATCACACATTGTGGAACTGTGATTCTAGTTTCTGACTAGCAGATACTAATTAATAGAATAAACTGATTTATCAGTAAGTCCCTACATATTGTATCAAGTTTTATTATGTAGAGAGATGATCACAAGCGATCTCCAGTGACAAATAACATCTATCCAAATGGAGCAAAAGCAAACCCTGAAGTCTCATTCACACTGTCTACCATTTAAATTCATTCAGGATTGACACTCACTGCAATTATCATTCAACACCCAGAACTAACACACTGGGCCAACTCAACAGTAATAAAATTCAGTAATATTGCAACTCAGAAAGGCAAAACAACACAGATTATAAGAATCTTGTAATTATATACAATATGCACATGGAATGCATCATGTTACTTACTTGTACTTACATGAGCATTTACAAATGTTAGTAATAAATTTGACTTTTTCCAAATATAATGTTGAAGTACATGGTTGCATGAGAAGAGACAAAAGGTTCTTAAGCAAGATTTAAAGTCGCCTAAACCCACTGGAGTTTGACAGGAAGACAAATAACAGATTGACAAACATACCACAGCAACATTAAGTTTTATATATATGAAATAAAGTACAAATAAATTACGCATTATCATCACCATCATCTCCAAAGTGTTCTACCCAAGCATTACTTAGATGATTCTCCTCCACCCTAATTTAAACTGCACATATCTATATATACATGAGACATAGTTTCCATGTGGCCATCTGACCTCCCAAGAAGTAGCATGCACAGAGTAACTTGTCAAATAGAGAGAGACAACATACAAAGGTCATTACAAATCCAAATGTCTGGGTTCACTCACGAATTTGGGTAGTCACTTAAAATAGACTTGTCTAATACTGTGGAGACACACTGGATGAAGAAGACAACTCAGACAATACTGAACTCTACTATTATCTTCCAGTCCAATAAAGTCTTAAAACACTTCCTCCCATTTCTTAATGCAGACTTTTCCAAGACCTCAAATTGTAACAGGAAATTATTTGAGTGATTTTGTTTTTAAAGAACACAACAAAGCACCAGCAGACAAGTGCTCTGCTCTTTGATTTGCTAAAGACTGTTCGAATTTAGGTTGAACCTCTACCTTGTAAATACAAAATACCTTTTCCACCTCATCCATTAATATTTGGGACTTGAAGGCTGTCAACTGAAAGATGCTATAATGCCCAACACAGCCCTAGTCTCATCTTTTTTAACGATTCACCCAACACTTGTAAAATAGAGCAATAGCAATAAATGAAAAATCACAGTAAGCAAACAGCCTAATAATGGATGCTAAAAGCTACCAGGACAATAAATTCAATTTTCCCAGGGATTGTTAAATTATTCTTCTGATGGCTCAACACAATCTTTTCACAATTGCTTCCTATGGGGCATGCTGACACATTGAGTTCATTACATAGCTCCTCTTTAAAGAAAAAAACACACAGGCATTTAAAGCAAACACCTAAAATTCAATAGTTCAGATTTTTAATAAGCTATGCTGGAAAGGAGTTTGCAACTAGATTATTTCTAAGGAAGTAAGACACCTGCCTTATAAATTCAAAACAAACAGACATAAAGCAATAGCAAGATATTGATCTTGCTTTGATGTACAAACACACTCAAAGCACTTTATTTTTCCAACAGTTCCTCTCAAAATACATTCACACAGGTGACATATTCTTTTTTCTTGTTGAAGAAAACTTCCACAAGTTTCACTGGGCATACAAAGACCAGCTACAGGAGGGCTTACAAACAGACAGACTCTGATAGTACAGCAAAGATCAAACTGTGTCAACACGGCATAGCCTTCAAACCACATGCACCATCTTTACATTTTCAATGGGCCAGTCAAGTCTTCAACAGTGCCACTAGAGAAAGTGTCTCAACTGGCACAGCTCATACCTCAATTTCTTCCCAGTGGTTAGGTTGCATTGGCCTTTGCATAGCTCAGCACCAGTGCCTGGGTAAGGTACTGCAAAACGAAGCCACAGACAAGCACACATCCCCCCAGCCCCCACCACGGATCCTCAACAGCCCTGTGCTTCATCTACCGCTCAAGGCTCTGCCCAAGCCCCTCCCCAGGCAGCGCCTCCTACTCCTCCTCCCAGGGGCACAGTCCCCAACAAGAGGATGCAGCCAGTGCCACAAAACACTCCTAAGACCAGAGAGCATGAAATCAGGCACAGGATAAATATGGGCACTCACTCAACAGGAGAACATACCCTTTTATTTATTTATGGGTGCAAGTCAACCAACCTGACCTCCAGCCTGCACGTCCATTTATGCATTTTCTGTTCCACACATATTAATTTCTGGTTATCTTTAATATTTTATGACTTATGCTTGGTTCCACTCCATTATGCACTAAAAAGAGAACAAAACAGTTACTAATGTCATACATAAGTGTTTTTACTTGCTATAAATTCTGTTCACCATCACGTGATTAGACAACACATGCTCCCCAAAAATAAGTGCTTCTGCTCATCACACCTCCTTTACTGAAGTGACTTCTATTTCTGTTGATTAACTGTGAACACCAAAGCATAAAATATGGCAGCTTCAGTTGCCTGAACTGCTCAAATCCTGAACAGTCACATTCAAACTTCAATACTTAGCTGGGACTCAGGAGACGTACAGCTAGGAAGGCATCCAGAATCTGACAGTGAGGAAACTCCTTTTGAATTCCCCATGTAGATTATTCTTGTATTCGTTCATCAAATTATCCTTCTGTACCTCAAGTTTTTAATCCAAAATCACAGCTGAATCTTCAGTTTATGACCCTTCCTCTCCTCCAAGAATTTGCCCCAGGGAATTTCTAAGCAGCTGCTATCTCCCATCTCTGCCATTACGAAGACACAAAAGCCAGAGTAGTTTAAGTTCTGATCTCTCATCTAATTCCAGACTGTTCACACTATGTGATCTTTGTAGCCTGGATGTCCAACTACATGTTCCACTAGGATTTAATATTATCTGTACATAAGTGCCCAGAACTATGTACAGTATATGACACGAAATCTCCCTAATGCCTTGCCTAATAACTTGTCTAACTTCACTGAAGAGCTCTTCCTGAGCATCACGTTTGCTCCCATTTCATGGTCAGTACCAAATAAGAGTCATCCCCATTTGACTATGGCGGTCAGGCCTTTTCCACCAAGCCTGTTTTAAGGGATGACTTGCCAGCTGATAGCAGATGTGTTGCTAATAATCACTCAGTAGATAACTTTGCTTTTAGACCAATTTGACTTCCTGTCATTCCTATTGTTTCAGTCATCACAGATATTCAATTCTTCCTGTGTAATAATCCAACCCACCTCAGTGCTGACTACGTTTCCCAACTGTGCCTCATCAGCAATCGTCCTTTTCATAAAGTTATTTCAGCCAGTATAATGAAGCAAAGAGACCAGTTCCCCACTAATACTGATGCAGGGCATGAATGATTCCTTTATTCATGCAGGCAAATGCACAATTTCTCCTTCAGGGGACACCTCACCATTCTTCAGCCAAGCCCCACACTTCCAATTTAGTTATTTTTGGTGTATATGCATTGAACTGAAACCTTCTGCTCCTATTGTCTGGGATATGCAGTATGTAACCAGTAATAATATGACTTTAGTCTTTCATGACCTAATTGTAGCAAATACATGATGCATTTTATCCTGTTTTCCACTTAGCTTTGTATACTTAATTACTTTTTCCATTCCAAATTTGTTCTAAATCCTTGAATTCTACTGTGACCAGAGTAAAAGGTGTGAAAATTTCATTCTCTTAAAATAAGTAGAACTATACATCTTTTGCTATCTTTCTATCACAACTGCTACATTCAACCTAACAGATAATGCCCAATTCTGTTTTTTTTAACCTGGCTCCAGTGCCCTGTACCAAGTCTTTCAAAGCCCAAAAGCAAACACCTTTAAACTTAGTTGACTGGGAGCAGACATAAGACATTTATTCTGGTCAATTCCATTTGTCACCCTATCTTTCTCCCATATTCAAATCCTCATCTGTATGTAAAACTACACAACTAAAACATGAACTGCTAATTTTAGAGGTATCAAGCATTTTTCATACAGCCTGGTCCTCACAACATCACAGCTAAATTCTCTTCTCCTGCTCTTTTTAATTTTTTTCCCCTTTCCTCATCTTAAATTTCTTCATCCACTAGCTTTTGGCAATTCACATGCTATCCCTGCAGTTTCTGCTCTCCAACAATCAATCTCCTCCTTTACTTCATTCCTTTTAGGTTTTCTGGTAACTTGCAATATCTTATTCTCACAGCAAGGTCCACAGCCCCACTTGGCAAGCTTTTCCTCCTCCTTAAAATGCAGTTTCCAAGCAGCTATTGTACCTTCCACTTAAAACAGTCCAAGACTTTTTTTTTTTTTTTTTTAATTTAAACCTCCAACTCCTACAGGCCTTTAGCTCTGTGGACAACACAAACTAGTTCTTCTAACTTCTCAGAACTCGCCCTATTAAATAAAGCTTCCTTGAAAGAAACACTTTGTAGTTGAAACATACTTACCCTTCAGTTTAATTCAAAATTACTCACTTGTGGCTGATCAACACATGTGCTTAAGGCCTTACGGAATGGAGCCGTAATCTAGCAGCAGAAAACAAGACACACAGTGGGAGACCAGAGATGTTCCAGAATTTAAAGATACACCCTCTAGTTCTGGGCAGGCTGTAAACATAAGCCTTCATTTACTCTGCATTCCACTACAATTAATGGCCAAAATCTACTCTATGATAATTCAGTGTACTGACTTCCAACTTAACTAGTCAGCACTGGGAAACATACAAAAGCACATTTGAGAAACACCTTCCATTTACACACTAGCACACTATCCAAAATGTGCTCTGTAGCTCCAAGCGATCAAAACATGTTCGCAAAGCTGCATCCTATAATTTGACTCAGCTTGGCCTCAGTAAATCAACCTCAGACCTCCACATTTTAAAGTATATACATGAACCTTTAAGAGAAAGCCATCTCCCATACAGTGGAAGACTGCACCTATATTAAGTGCAGCAACAAATGGATCTTCAGCATGTCCACCACAAGCCTAAGAGGGGCAGAGAAGGAAGGTGCTGGTGGCCAAGTGCTACAACACAGAAAGATCCTCTCTAGCAAAGTGACAGTGAATCGCCTCCACATGAATCTGGAAAACATGGTTTCCCTCTTTAGATTGTGATACAGTTTTCTTAACACAGATGCACTGGCAGGAAGGTAGCCCAGGCCTTCTGTGCAGCAGAATGAACTTGCTGGCACAGGCTATCAGTCCCATCGAGGCAGTAAATCACACTTACCACCACATTCCTGGTATGCCTGCACCTATACGGCAGTGCACAGGCACCTGCCTGCTGCCTCCTGATACCCAGAGGGGAAACTCAGTACTGCAGCCTGAAATATCAACTGACATGCTAAGTTACTAACCCACATTAAATGGGGGCCCTGAGAGGGCACGCAGCTCTGTCAGCTCCAACAGCCCCACACCACAGCAAGGGCTGCCCACCATCCATGAAGGATTGATGGTGGTCTCTGCATCCACCTCCCTTGGCCACCAACACCATCAAGTTCATCTCCCATGGAGCACCTCCATGCTGCTGGTGCCTTCTGCTCCCATGACTAGTCTCACCAGTTTAAGTCAAGCCTTTCCAGCAGGGGGGTGGGTGTTCTGCAGCCCTCCAAATCGGGGAGCATGGCACTGGACACTTTGAAAAAGCAATTCATTGTTAGTCATGCACGAGGAAATAGCATCCTACCTTTTACTCCAGAAGTGCTTAAAAGTGTTTTATCCTGTTAATTCTAGGTCACTTGAGCCCACGTGTGGTATGGATTACACCGACCCTTTTAGAGCACTCAACATTTTTAAATAAGTAGGACACTTAACATTAGATGCACATCTAGCTGCACACCACACACCAAGATCTGCCAGTAGGCTTTAAGGCACAACTAAGGAATAGTTGCTTTATAAAGCATGGCTCTCACAGCACACAAGTACAAACATGAAATAATTTATAAATGCCAAATCTGACCCTGTACCACACTAAATCAGTATAGGCATTTTACAAAAAATGCCTGTATTGGATGAACTGAAGTGACCTTTTGCAAAGCCACCCAACAAATCAGCAGCAGATTTACTAACAGTACAAGTATTTACAGCTGAGTGATAAAAAGGTCTACATTAAAGATAAAAGTCGTCCTGATGTTTACAAAATACAACAGCATTGTCATAGCAAGCACAAAGAAGATGTTTCATCCTTAAATATCTGAGTATCTAGAGACTTCAAACACAAGGAAGAATCAACATCCAAAGAACCATAAAATCCAAGCTTAATTAAGTTAACACGACGATTCACTGGAGATGTTAATTTGCCAGTGTCAGGTCTCTGCAAGTTTTAGCCTTCTTCTCTGCACTATGAGCCGCCATATATATTGGACCCTTAGACATCAATAATCCCATTGCTTTCCCTCCTTTTCACAGATGCCTTGTCTGAGCGAGGGAAGGAGAACGAGGAGGAAAAAAACCCACACGTTTAAGTAAATTACCTTTTGGATCAGCCTCCTCTCCTCACCCAGCTGAAGTTTTCTTGAGGTCAGATTAGCACTCAGAAAGGAGAGCAGGCGCCGGCAGGCCCCTTGGCAGGCAGTGCTGTGACAGACGCGGGGCAGACCCAGGGGAGGCAGCCATGTGCTCAGCCCCGCAACCCCCGAAAGGGCATCCCGGGAGGAAGTTCTCACTTCGCACCGACTCGGGGAAATAGCCGCTGGAAGCGATAGCTGCTGGACTCCTCCGAGTTTTCTCCAGGGCCATATGTTTTCCCCTACCATTAGCGAGGCATTTCATAGGAGCCAAACCGCCCTGCCCGCTCCGCCGCGAGCCCGCTCGCGGGCTGGGGGCCGGAGCCGCCGCCCCAGGGGCCGGGGGCGAAGCCGGCTCGGCCGGCGGGGCACCACCCGCGGCACCCACCCCACGGGGCTGCGCTCCGTCCCCGCCGGGAGCCGCCCGCCTGCCGACCCCCGGCGGCGTGGCTGGGCTGGGCAGGGCAGGGCGGCTCCTGCTGCAGCACCCGGCGGGGCGAGCCCCCCGCCCGCCCCCGGGGCGGCGAGGCGCCCCAGCCCCGCTGCAGCCCCTTCGCCAGACGCCCGCCGGGGCTGGTAGCGAGGGGTCCCGCCCGCCCCCGCTGCCCGGGGCCGCCCCCTGCCAGCAGGGGAGCCGCGGGACGGAGCTGCGTTCAGCCCCGAGCCGGCGCCGCGCCTCGCCCTTACCGTCTTGGCCAGCGCGGCGCGGGAGCCCCCGGAGAGGAGCGAGGCGAAGCCGCGGAGAACAGCGAGGAGCCGGGGCCGAGAAAGCCACCGCCGCCACCGCGAGGAGAAGGCGGAGCGGGCGGAGGATCGGCGGCGGAGGGGAGGAGACAGGGGCGGGGGAGGGCCCGGGCTTCTGGCAGCCGCCCTCCCTGCGCAGAGCCGGCGCTTCCTCCCGACGCGCTGCCCAGCCGGGCCGGCGGGGCGGGGAGCTCCGGGTGGCGCTGGGCTCGCCCCTTCCCCGGCCCGCGCCGCACAAAGGGGACCCGCCGCTGCCGCCTTTGTTCGGCCCAGCGGCGCCGGGAGCGGAGGCCGGCGGGTGGCACGCTGGGCGCTTCTCCCACACGGAGATTGTTCCTCCGGCGCTGGCAGGCGCGGAGCAACTTCACCGGAGTTAATTTGGGTCTGTGATGAAAACTGCTCCACCTGTGCCAAATGCTGCTCGGCATTCAGCACTGAAGTCAGCCTACGCGCGGTGCTTCAGCTGCCTGTTTATGCCTCAGGAGCTGACTGGTGACTCCTGTTAAATTAAGGGTGGGTTTTTTATTGCTCGGGGTGGATGGTATCGCAAAGATGCGTTTGTTAGCATTCTATGTTTGGCAGCCACCAAGAAGTATTGAAAAACGAATTTCAGATATACCTTTGCCCCATTACCTGTGGTAGGTCACAGATCTTCTTTCAAACGTAGCTACTCATTTGCCTATTGATCTGGAACATGTCCGGTTAAGGTACCTTTTCCAAAGCTTTTTTTTTGTCATAGTACTTTAGTGCTGATCATATAAATCTCCTCCAAGCTTACCAGTTTAAGTCATTCAGTTCAGGTACCTGAGGTCAATGCATGCAATCCTGTCGTGCCAGTTAAAACAGTAGAAGGGGAAGAATTTTCCCTGATTCACATCTAACTTAGAAGAGACTGACAGAAATGCCCTTGTATGAGGTCTTCTCTGAAGGATAATTAGACTTCAGTCGTTTGCATAGAGGTGGAAGGAGCAGTCACTGTATATACACAAGCGATCTTTTAAGGCAGCAACAAAACTAGACTACCTAAGGGTTGTTTAAACCAGATATAAACCCTAAGCAGGCTCCTTTAAAAGGTCTTTTCACGTAATGTTCATTAAGCCCTAGCTGTTAAAAGACCCCACCTGGGAGCTCTCACTGTGCAGAGCTCTGCTTCCCAGACAGAGGGGCAGAGCAGCACAGGGCCTTAGATACTAAGCCAGCTCCTCAAGTTTAGTACTACACCGTGTTGCATTCCAAAGAAGCAGGTGATTTATCAGTTTCCCTAGCTATTACCTAGAAATTTTCTGCATAGTCCATGAGGTATGTGAGGAAGGAGGGGGACCTGTGGCATGTAAGCTCTTCCACATCATCCACAAGGAGCTTCTGCTTCCTGCATGTCTTAGCATAGCTGCATCAGAAAAAGGGAATGAAAAGTATGTGAGTTTGCACCTTTACTCCTGTAGTGGTACTGTAGAGGGGGAAAAACTTTTTTGTTTTATCTTAAAATTAAAAAATTATGTGCTTGAGGGTAAAAAGCCTGAAAATGTAAAACAGCATAGTAAGCATGAAGAAGCCTGCCTAAGACATCAAGCAGCCTTAAATAAAACCAGTGTGCTAGAGGTGTAAGATACAGCCTACATCCTAGGTGCTATCGAGATCTGCTTGCTGCGTTAGGCACTAGGGCCAGAAGCCAACCATCAGCCCTACAGTGTGTGCTGAATGGATCCTCTGCCACACAATGGCATAGTCATTTGGCACATGTTCAATCCACAGGCACCCCACCTCTTGTGGCCAACTTCTACAGGATGTGCATTCTACCCTTCATTCTTTAGGCTGGATATACGTAGTAAGGGGAGGACTAGGTAAATGCAACTGTAATGTGAAATTAGATGACCTGTTCTGGCCAGATAATTTCCCAATTCCTAGTTCTCATCAATATTTAACTTCAGATCGATATAGAGACGTTTCTAAAGCCTAGGTGCATGTATAGCAGTTGTGCCCTTTCTGACAAACCAAGAACTATGGAGTTGTTTCTTACACTACTACCTGGTAAGTTTTTCACACCCAGGCATCAGATGATGGATAGCTTTATTAAATTATGCCACGCTGTGCAGCTGCTGCCTCTGGGAAGAAGTATGAAATAATACAATTAATGCCTCACATTGTAATATAGCTACTAAAATATGATCTTTATTCTTACTGTCAAGATTAGCAACAGAAGCCTCAGACAGATGACCAACCCAATGAAGCAGTGGTGAGAGGTCCTCCCACTGCAAGGCAAGCTGCAGCCTTGAGATCATCATGAACACCCATGGGCTTCATCACATGCCAGATCCCTTTAATGAAACCAGCACCTTGGCCCTAAGATGACATTTAAGGGTACATTAAATGGTTATCCTTGTACACAAATCTTTGCATTTGGAAACATTATAACCCCTGATTTATAAATCATATCCAAGAAAACAAACTAATTTTATAAACATGCATATACCTGATTAAACTCGCTCAATAAGGCCACTCAGTAGGAGTAAAAATCGTGCATAAGAAATTGTGTCGTCTGGAACTAAGTCAAGAACCCGTGGAAACACACATAAAATTATCACATTCCAGACTGATTTCTTCTTTGTGCTTTCCAAATAACAGATTATTAAAAAATGCATTAATCCTGTCAGTCCATTAAAATATTTCACAACTTTCAAAAGGTTTTGAGATAAAAAAATTTAAAACCCCACCTATTGATCATAACTCTCTTCCTAAATCCATATTCTTATAAGACCAAGAATAAAGCATTTGTTGCTCTAATCAATAGCTTTACTCAGAAACAGCTGACACCACTTAAAATCGTGTTAATTAACACAGGTTCACAAGGTCCAGTTCTAATGCAGACAAGCTGTGTCCACCTTAAACAGAGCCTCGTTATTGTTCATGCTTCTTGAATCTGCCATTAATAGTAAGTCTCCATCTCACAGCTGCTGCTAAACCTAAGGCCTGCTTGCATTCAAAGAGGTTTTCAGTTGTAGTTTGTCATGGTATATGCTATTCACAAAGTCACCTGTAACCATGAGTAAGAATGACTGAGAACAAAGCTGCTCATTTTGCACTTGTTAGCTCTAAAATCCCTGCTGTGAAAAGTTTGGGGTTTTGATATGTCTTCCTTGTGTAGACTTCTGTGCAATGCTCAAATACATTCAAAAATGCAGACTGCTGCCTGAATTACTGCAGCATTCAGGCTGAATTAGCCACAGCAACTCAAGTACTGAGTGGCGTAGCCTTCCTACCTGCCCCTACCCCTGTAGGGTGTACTTACCCTTGTAAATATTGTCTCCAGTCTACTGACCAGGAGGTGTGAGCTGGGGTCAGTGACAAGCTTAGCAGACCAAGCTGTAACCTGCATCAGCTACACCCTCACCTGTAAGAGCTTTGGGGTTCAGTCTGGACCGGGCATAGATGGGGACGGTGACGAGATCTCTATAGGCAGATCTTGGGACAAGCGGTTTATTGCAAAGGGCATGGGTATAGGGGCACTGCTCAGAGCTGCACCTGGCAGCTCTGAGCAGGCCCAAGAGAGCAAGAGAGTAAGCGGGTAAGAGAGAGAGAGAGAGTGTAAGAGCAAGGAGAGTGAGGAAGAAGTAGTAAGAATAAGAGCAAGAGTGGAAGTGGAAAAGCCTGAAGTCCTGGTTACAATACAATAAATCATCTTCTGTACTGAATATTCTAATTGTCACTAACCAATCTAATACAAGATACAAATCCTATAGCATTTACATACAGCCTATAAGAGTTCTTATATTACCATAGAGTGTTACATCTTAACTTCTAAAAACTACTCTTTGGACCCCTTCTGCTGAGCTAGTAGGGTCTGCTCTGACCCTTGGACCTGCCTGCAAGCAGAGGGTATTGTTCAATCAAGAGGGGATTACCTTCAGTCGGCCATACCATTGTTTTCCAGTTGTTCGGTAACTAAGACTTGGTATTTCAAAAGTGGCTTTCATTTCGATGTCACCTGTAGTTTTCATATTCCCAAAATCTTTTGTCAGGCAATCATATTTATAAGGCTTTCCTGTTTCATCTTCCCCAACACTCACCAAATATTTTAGTGTATTTGGCCTTGTTTAAATCCATTAGTGAGGCATGTACATGATCTCTGATGGTCAGCCTGGTCTGCCTGCTCAGCCTACCCAGCCATCTCCTCAGCTGTGCCTGCCGAGGTGAGAGTGAGAAGGCCAGACAAAAGCACTACTTTAGCCATCACAGCTGGATCAGCCTGTGCCTGCACATTACTGAGCTGCATGTACACATTCAACAAAGCTCAGTGAGCAGTATTTCACAAAAAACCAGCTGAGTTTTCTATTCCCACCCTCATGTACATCCAGCTGTTCACAAAAACAAGGTGGTGCAGGACACTCTAGTCCTGTATGTGCTCTGAACAGTATTATGTAAGTTGGGGTTTTTTTCACTTTGATCATAAGCTTTGTAGAAAATGTGTGAGCAACATGTTACTGGAGGCTCTAAATGGTGCAGGTATTTAGGAGTTCTGGGAAAAGTGTTTTCTCAGTATTGTTTGAAGCAGGAGGCTGATGACAAAGGAGAGGTGTTAGTCATGCTGATCCATTCTTCTGGTGCTCAATAACAGGGAGAAACAATCCAGAAACCTCCTCCTCAGCTTCTTGAAGGTCTCAGCAATACTTCGAATCATATAATGGTCTATGCTGGAAGAGACCCTTAAGGTCATCCAGTTCCAGCCCCGCTGCCATAAGCAGGGATAACTTCCAGTAGACAAGGTTGCTCAGAGCCCAGTCCAACCTGGACTTGAAAATTTTCAGGGATAAGAACCTTTTCCAGTGCTTCACCACCCTCACAGTGGAGAATTTCTTCCTTATCTAATCTGAACCTACCCTCTTTCAGTTTAAAGCCATTACCCTTGTCCTGTCTTTAGGACTGGTTATTTTCCAGTTTTGGAAGGTTTGTGGAGGTAACGCCAGCCAAAACGAAGGCACTGAAAGATGTGAGGCAGTGACTATGTCACTTGACATCCTGCCTCAACCCATGCAAGCAGAGAAATACAGACACGTCTGCTCCTGTTTCCTACATACACCTACTTAGAGAACACAGACCCATTAAAGCTGAGCCAGACAGATATCTTTTCTTTAATTAGCTTGTCCTTTTAAGTGTCCCAGGAAAATTGTTATAAGAAATACTATATGATTGCTCAAGAACAAATGAGATATGCTTTTAAACACCCTTTATTACTAACATTGCATAAGCATTCCAACAATCAAATCTAACAGTTTGTTATCATAGTTGCAATCCCTTTGGCTTAGTAGCAGCAAGATGAATAGCATGTCATATCTCTTATCAGCAAATAGCTGCCTGCCTTTGTAAACAAAACTGTCAAGACTGATTCTCCATACACATTTGCAAATTATACTCATTGGTTATGTGTCTTGCGGCATATTTAGTGTGCTGCCAAGGGAATGCTACCTTCACATCAGTTTTATATGTTACCAATATCATAATATTGCCAAGGAACAGGTAGGTACCTTGCCAACTATGGCTTGAATTCACCAATGTGTCCTACAAATCCCCGATGGAAAACCTACTTATTATCTAGTTTAGAAACTTTCAATCCTAGCATGTAATGGGAAGTATATGTGATATTCAGCCTGCTCCATAGAGCCCTGTGTCCTCATCCCAGCACCAGCATTTTACTTACTCTCTGACCAGAAGGAATTCAATTCCTTGTCTCAGTTTAACTGTATGCAATATGATAATAATATCACTTAGTGGTGGAGGAGAGTAAATTAGTTGTAATGTGTACCCTGTGCTCTAAGGATATAGAACAAAATATAAACTTAGTACTATAAGTTCAACCGCCCCCCTTTGACATTTAATGTTTTTTGAATTTTATTTAATCTGCGTAATAAATGCAGAGGACAAAACTGATAGTCACTGACATTTTTTAAAGGGAGAATTCCCTTTTTGTGATTTTTATATGGAAAAAACTCTGACCATACCACATTAACAATAATATAAAATATATTAAAATACTGGTGCTAAAATTGCTGTAATGTTGCTTTCACTTACTCATTTTTCATATGAAAACCACTATCATGCTAGTTTTGACATTTTATGTTAATGATGTGTAATAAAGTAATGTCATTTCAACAGAGAATTTTAATTAGTTGCCAGTAACACAATATATTCTTGTATAATCACAAATTTTGTGTGTGAGGACAACTGCCTTGTTCTCATTACAGGAACTAAAACCACAGAGCATCACATTTCTCAGTATTGTACCAGAGGAATGTAGGAACACACTCATGACCACATTAGGGAATGGCACTAACAACAGAATCAGTAATAGATAGAAAATGTGATGACACTAAACTGTGGATCATAATTCATCCATGGAAAAAGCCCTCACCCTACTCCTGTGCTCACCTCAGCCTGCAGCACTCTGGCTGTTGCACAGCTCTCAAACACTGGGGCAGGCATTTCTTCTCTTCAGCTAATCGAGCCAGCACGGGAAGTGATGCTATCAGAGAAGTCTGGATCAGAAGGGGAGATGAGAAAGTTCCAGCAGATCCTATAGCACACAGCAAACACTAGGGGAGAGTTACTACAGGAGTCATTTATTGCCTTTTGTATGGCTTTCTCCCCTAATTCTCAGGAGCTAGAAAATTTGAGAGGGGTCAAAATTGCCGAGTGTGACCGAGTATCATCCAAGCCAGCTGAGTTGCAGTGTGGATTTTTGAGTGTGAATAAATCCAAAAGCAGTGAGATCTGATTTCAGGGTCTCTCCATTATTTAAGAGTTGTGTGAGGTGCAGAACTAGCTCAGAATAGCATGAGGAAAATGGCAAAACAACTCATGAACTTCTCAAGAACTAAACATGGTTTGGATTGGTAAACCATTAATCCAGAAAGGGGTGTTTGTTTTTTCTTTCTGGAAGAAATCTTGATTTAGCCTTTTTAAAGATGTAATTACTTGTTGTTTTCCTCAGAAAAGAGGGTTAGCTTTACAAGGACCTTGAGAACAGTTAAGGAAGAAAAGAAGGAGTATTAAAAGATGATCATGAACTGATTTATATGTAGAAATTAATAACTTGTTGTATAAACAACTATGATATATCAAAATTAAGATAAATTAATCATAATGTTTATTTCATGGTATCTATTGTATCTGTACAATTTTCTAAGTATGAAGACAGTCTGCTTGTACTGAAGTACTTTGCAGTTACAGTAACCCACTAACGTGACAAGCAAAAATCTTAGTCAAAGTCTGAAATATAAGGTTAGCACATGAAACCTTGTATGCCTTTACAGTTATGTGCATGTTTTTTCTCCTCTTCAGTAAAGCACTCTGCTAGAAGGAACAGATGCCTCTTTCTGAAGGACTTCAGCTGTGAGAATTGCTGCCCTGAACCAGTTCTTTCCTGTTTGTTTTTTTTTTTTTTCCAGTCTCCACTGAGAGGGGTCCAGAAGACTGGTGGTTTTAACTTGCATGAGAGGTTTCACTTCCCCTTTGGCTTAGGGCTGACAGCAACACTCTCTCCCTGCCTCTGCCCCACAGCTGGTGTGGGATCCTACCAGGGCACAGGTTGAGTTGCATCAATGTCCCTCTGTGGTGTGGTGTCAGAGAGGGGTTATTTAAGGCAGTTCAACAGACTACGAAACTACCCCACTTTCCAAGCCTTGCTTTTTCTTTCTCACTTGGCTTCTCCTCCAGGAACAACTCAGCAAGCAGCATAACGTGGCCTTATACATTGTCTAACCCCAAGTGTGCAATGCCACCCTGGCACTCACCCGCAGCAGTCCTCCAACAGCGCTGCAGCTCCGTCCCAGACACTGCCACTCCCAGGCCCTGCTTTGAAGAATGCACCAAATACCCTGGCAAGGGCAGATTGGAAAAAAAAAAAAGGAAAAAAAAATCAATCCATGTTGCTGCATCCAAGCTGCTCAGAAGGGGCTTGCCACCCCCCAGAGTTACCAGCACTTTCTGTTAGGAGGCATGTGATCATACTTATATAGTGCATGTGGGTAGTGACTGTGTCCCTTTCTGTGCTGGCTGTTCCAAGAGCTCCTTTTGACAGCTCAAACATGAAAAGATTTGTTATTTTTTGAAATGTAGTGGTAGAGGTTTTATACTTTAGGCCAGAGTGTTAGTGGAGGCTCTTTGGCGATGTGTGCATTGGGAGTGACAAGCAGTGAATAACTGACATCAGGCATAAGTAATATTTGTAGTCTGACTTTGATATGTTATTCTTTAAAAAATCCAGTCTGTAAATACAGTCTACATTTGTTAGCTTGAAAGGAAGGAAAGGGGATGAGTGCAAATACAGAAGAGAGAAATGAATAACCATGACAAGGAGAAAAAGCAAGCAGAAATAAGCTGGTAAAGATAAAAAGGAGTGGGATTATTAAAAGAGAAAATATAGACATACAAATGGATCAAAACTAATATAAAATTGCTAAAAAGCAGGAGAAAAAACAAAGATGAAAGGAATCACAGTGTAACAGATCAGGAAAAAGAAGAAAGTGTTTATATATTCTAATCTGAATTCCTATACACAGCCAATAATGACTTCAGCACCTTATGAAATAAATGTGGTTTTGTAAAACAGGTATGTGATGAAGTCCCATTGATTGTGAGACATTGGTTTGCAAGTAAAAAGGATGCTGTAAAGTTATTTAAAATAGTACAGCAGGAGTTGGGAGGGTGATGGGTATGTGTAGTGTAGAAGCAATTTGGATGGTGATGAAGTCACACCATAAAACAAATATTATGATTAACCCCCATAAGAACAATGCAGTTTTTCAGCTAGAAATTACTTATTCCAGGGAAGAAATTTGAATGAACTTGTGAGGATCTTTCAGAGACTCCAGGGAAGCCAATGACTGTTATTTTCATTCAGACTTTTTGCTTTTCTTTGTTAATTATTTGTAGACTAGGAATGGCAATGAGACCAGTAATCTAGAAGATGATATGTACTTTTCCTGAGTTCTTTATTCACACACTGCCCATTATTTCCTTTGAGAGCAGGAGCAGCTATAATCTAGCAGGGAACAAATCTTTGAAGTCATTGAAGTATCTTCCAAAAGGAAATATTTTACATCAGAAAAACAGAAGAGAGAGGCATGAGGGGCTTCCAGAACAGGTCAGTGGCTGAAGTAGAGTATCAGTTCCCATGTGGTGGTCTCATTATCACTTCCAAACAGCACTTTTACATAGAAGAGTTGTCAGATGAAACTTCACATCAGTCAGCACACTTTTTCAACTTACTGAACATAACAACAGGAAAACTATGCAAATCAGCATGCTTAAATAGCATAAATCATGGAAGAGACACATTGTCTATCCACAAGAAAAAAAAACCAACAGAATTTTAATATTGTATTAAGGAAGTGGAGCATCAACTGCTTCCTTTGTGTACTTGGCTGCTTATAAGACTTACTTGCTGCAGGAAAGCTATACATTAAACTTTTACAAAGGGATGGAGCCAAGACTGGGTATGGCAGGGTAGGGACTGCACTCAGCTCTGCTTGCAGAGCAGCCGCAGGTGCTAAACAGCCACCACATGTTTGCCTTTCCACAGCTGGGAACGGAGATGCCACCTTTGAAAACATCCTTTGTGTGCTTCTGTTCCAGGAGCTGAATAAATATTTGTTATTTTCTCATTTCACACGGCCTCTGCAAAATTATATTATAAAGTGTGTAAATTGTTAGGAAATCTTGGCTAGAAGGCACTACAGACAGCTAGGCATGTAGTACCTCATTATTTCATAGATTAACTAAAAGTGTTATATCTTGCTTACTTGATTGCTGAGTGCAACAATGCAGATATTTATTTTACACCAAACAGATCTGTTGTAGCTGTTTGTGGAAATGGCAATGTCTTCTAAATTTATCTTTAAAAGGATGTATAGTTACAAAGTAACTATAAAAAAGGATGTAAGTAACCTAAAAAAGGATGTATAAAGTAACCTAAAAAAAAGGATGTATAGTTACAAAGTAACTATAAAAGAGGGGGGATTTTTTGTGAGAAAACAACACTCTGCAAAGATATGGTGTAGCATTATAGTTATGTTACAGAATCTGAAAGTGTAATTTACAACAAAAACTTGTTCATAAAAATTTTATTTGTTTTTTAAATAAATTTATTTAAATGTTTTAAATTTTGCTTATTCTTTCTTTTCCAGAATTTCTGAAATTTATCTTAAGGTCATTCCCAGTTGTTCAAATGGCAGATGTTTTATTAAACATACAATGTACTGGGATGTATCCTACTTTACTCATCAGCCATTTTTCACTAGCAACTAGGAGATTTTATGTGAATGAAATGATGGGAACTATTGGTGCATGTGAAGAAAGATTGGATTCTTGTGTTTTATACCCCACTAAAAGAGCCCTAATACAATTCACAGCTGCAGGAAAAACCCCTGTGCAATATTTAATGGTATATTGTCACAAACTATATATGGAATTTTACTTACAATCATAATTCCTAATTTTGCAATGTTTAACACAGATAAAAAGCACAACCTGAGTTCAGAAACATAAAACATCCCTTTTCACGTGTGCCTCCAACTTAATTTCTCTTTATTTCATATTTTCAGTAATAGACTCCAAGTACGATTCAAGCATTTCCCTGATTTTTGACCAGGTGTATGTAATATTTATAATCTATAAAAAAACCTGTAGGGAACACTATTGACCTTTAGGGAAGTATTTATTTGCTGTTAATGCTGCAGATTTAAATTTAAGCATATATTCAAGGTGTACATTCAGCCTCAAATAGGTTCAGTTCTATGTTAAATGAAGTTTCTTCAGAGATATGTAAAATTGTTAAGAAGGCTGCATATATCTGATTTCAAGGAGAAACATAAACAAATATTCTTGTCTACTAAAGTTTCCAACTTTCATTTATCGTCTGCCTCAGTATATTATGCTCTACCTTACTTGGTTTTGCAAAGCTGTTGTTAATATGATTTATTCATAAAAGAAAGTGACAAAACTATGTTGCTAATCCTCCTGACTCCATAATAAATCCTTGCTTGTTTTCTGTACTCTAATATCTACTTTCAATAATGCAGAAGCAAGTTTAGGTCCTTGGATAATAAAAGTCTCCATATAAAGCAAGTGCTCTTTGGCAAAAAAAAACCCCAAACAAAAAACAAAACAGGATCTCATATCTCTCTAAAATCCCTTGCACTTTGAAAACTTTTGGGGCTTTCATGTGTGAGCTTTGCAGGTGCCAAGCTGTTTCCCTTCACACTCTGTGCATTGCTGTGCTGGGTCATTAAACCAGCCAGGGACAGCTTGGTTTTGTACCCACAGAATGAAGGACAGAGAGAGCAACACATGCTGTCCTTTGCCTTTTTGTTAGATTTGAGGTTGATTTGTGGCAACATATACTTCCTCTTGCTGAAAGAAATTTAGATATACTGAGCAGGAAAGGTTGTACAACTGTTGAATATATTGTGCTTAGTCCCCAGTGGAGTTTTGAGAAGCGTGAAACACATTATATTAGATGGATAATAAGTTAAGACTTCCTCTTTTTTAAACTTTTATTCTTTCTTTTTTTTGTTATTGTACTGTACATATGGAATGTGTTAAACTCAACATGTACCTTTGCTAAAAATACCCAATGTTCAAAATACAGTTTGAAGTTAGAAGCATTTACCTCTGAATCGCTGTCTACATTATGCTACAAACTGCTACTCTTCATAAGAAATCTTGTATTATAAACAACTATCTTCCTGGGCCTCAGGTGACTTTTAATGAAAGCATGTATTCCCTTTGTGTATTCCCTCAAATTTCTTGCCAGGTGTTAATCTTGACATTTTGAAATATTTCATTTTTTAAAACTTCAAAGTATTTTGCAACATTGGCTGTATAAGAGTGCTTGCTAACTTTAAATACTCCATATTTCTAATATTAAGACTTTGTCATTACATGTACCACTAGTAGGAGTAATGGAAACTCTCTCCACCTGAATTAAGTTCTATCATAAGAAGGTGCTAAATCTCACTTGACCAAAATGGGCTACAGAGTACATTTTCCTGCACAATGAGTCCAGGTCTGTCTTGGCGTATCACCTGAGCTTCTCTTGAAGGAAGGAATAGAACAACCATCTCTAGGAACAGAGTGAATCAGATAGAAACAGACTCTGTCCTCAAGGGAGTCACGTTCTGTAATTACCAGCAACATTTCTAATGCTAAAAAGACTTTACAGGTGAAACTGTTGTCATTTTGCATTTTACCCAAGAAGTACCTGGGTGTTTCAATATGGATGTAACAGTTTCTACCCCTTTAGTCAAGTCCTCTAGAAACACTGTAGATACCTTGATTTCCTCTTCTTTGTTTCCTCTCTCTTAAGAGTGTCCCCCTTAAGAGAGCCTGTAAGGAGCTTCCCACATTCCCCCAGCTGCAGAGCACATCTGCACTGGCTGAACCTGTGTCCTCAAGCACCTGCTTGCTCCAGTCCTTTGCAGTCCATGGTGTGGCTGAACAAAGTGACACTACAAAGCCAGCTGCTGGCCCCACCATAGACCTTATTGCTATGGCAGCCCAAAACAGAGAAAAATAATGAAAGGGGAAAAAGAGTTTTCAGCCACCATTCCTCTGTGGAGCTATTGGGAAGGTTACACCTGTGGTTAAGGCAAGAGAAACCACCAAAACAATACATTCTTCCTTCTGAAAAATCACAATTGTACCATGGCATAAAAATCAGAGAATGAGAGAAGTGCTCCACTGTGTATCTTTTCTCCATACAGTATTCGTTGTCTTTCAAAGCTTGAAGAAATATTTTTTTTCAGGAACTGCCATGTGAACCCAAGTCTCACCAACTTCTTGGTGCTTAAGCTACTTTTGAAAAGGAGGCTATGTAGCAGATCTTTAAGTTGGGGATTAAAAAAATTATTATTAGGAGGTATTCATCTGAGTAACATAGCAACTTCTGAAAACTTTACCATGAAACAAAGAATTCATATTTATGGAATTAGTTCAGTTCTCTTAACATACAATAGTTCTCCTGGGATATCATAAGAAATATGAATGCCATGAGTTTGTATACAACAGAAACTGCACTTATTGTAGAACTAAATAAATTCTTCATATATGTGTTTACTTCCAACGTAATATGCGGTATAGCTGGTTGTAAGTAAACAAAAGTGATGCATGTGTGTGCAGTGATTCATATCCACAGCTGAAATATTTCATGTTTCTTTTAATCTGCAGGAAAATATTTGCAAACAGGAATTATTTTTTCTCATCTATGGAATGAATGTATTGTATACTGATCATTATTAGCCATTCATTGTTAAATAATGTAAAAAAAAAACCAAACAAGAAAAAAAATCAACATATCATAATGAAACTATACTTGCATGTTTTATTTGAGGCTTTTATTTCAATAGACTGGCCCTGGGAGTTAATGAATATACTTTCTTCTTATCTGAAACATTAATCTGATACTTGTTTTAGAAGTATTTGGGGGGAAATTACTCCATTATAATAAAGCTGTTGCTAGGAGGCCTGGAGAAACCTAAACCAATTTGGCTTGGAGAAAAAGATAATCAGTGTCTTAGTGCTTTCTTTCTAACGTGCCCCTCGTGCTTTTACCCGAGAGCAGGAAATCAGTGAGTGGAGCATAAATCTCCATTCTGATTGTTTACAGAGCATAATGAGGGCCTCAAGCAAAGAAATGCATCATTTGCTTTGTACCTGCAGCTGAACTGCAATGCGTCCCATTTAATACCCGCCAAATACCATGCTGGACATGGAACAAAAAGCCATCATTTTGGATGAACGCGTTGTTACTCTGCAAGGGTATAATTATTTGGAGGAAAGTTTAAAAAAGTCCATCCCAGAAAACGTTTCTGGTCCTTTCAGATTTTATACCAGTGGCCTCAAATTTCAGTTCTATCATTTTCATTTCTCTCATTTTCTTCCTCGTTAACATCTGATCCTGACATAATTTGCTGCCTTTATTTGTCTTGTCTGCCCCTTTTCCCAAATCCTGTTTCTTTTACTTTTTCTTCAATGCGTATCTCATTCTGGGAGGAATACTGAGATTTTGACATCGTTCCTCTCCCTCCCTACTCCATGAAAAATATACTTCCTATGCTTAGAGCTGTGTTCATTCAATGGCTGCATTTTCCAAGATGAAGCCTCTCTGGGGGCTTCAGTGGCTCTCTGGCCATCTCCAGATTCCCACCCTGTTTTGCTCACCATGCCTTGCCTGCAGCATGGCTTATTCTCTTTCTCATCTCAGTGCCTCTGATCCTCAAATCCAAAACCTCTTTTTTCTCTCTGAGCATGTTGTGTCTATATCTGCTTCTCTACTACTCTCTGTTGGATGTCCCATTGTTTCTCAAGGTCAAGCAGCTCTAAAATGGAACTTCTCTTACTTTTTCCTAAAGTGCCTTCCTTCCCCCATTCCTCTATCACCAGTTTTCTCTGACATGTTGAAGCTCAGTATTAGGTTCGATCTTTCTCACTTCATTCTTCTTACATTAAGACTTTCACTAGTTCTTTTTGCTTATGCTGGATTATTCAAAATAACAACCCCTTTTTAGTGGGTATGTGATAAAAAACAACCAGCACTGATCCTCTCATAATTAGTATTAACCACTTCCTATTACCCTTTTTTTTTAACCTTTGCAATTTATGCCATCTTAAATAAACTTTACCCAACCTAAGGCTCACTCACCACAGTCCCCATACATCTTGCTCCCCTTCTTTTTAAGATTCTTTGCAGCTTCTATGTGACAATGTCTCATCTGACAATACCTCATTCCCTCTACTGTCCTCATCTCTCTCTAGATAATGCTTAAGATTTCCCTTCATCTCTCTTTTTCATGGTAGTCTTACCTCTCCAAGCAAGTTTAGTTTTCCTTCCTTTCTTGTTGTATTCCTTTTCTGGGTTCCTCAATCCTCTAAACATATAAAAATTATTTTATATTAGAATCAACTATTAAGAACAAAAAAACCCCCAAACAACCCCAAAACTGGTCAGAGCATACTTTTCATTTCTGATATTTACAAGTCAAAAGGAGGGCAAGAAAGACATTTGTTGCCTTTCAAAGCAAGAAGAAAATACATTGCTGTTTGTCTGTCGTTATACAAGGTACCACAAAGGATTTCTGTAAGAGGTATTACCTATGCTAAATTTCCTGCAGTCAAACCCCATCAGTGAGACTTTAATTTTTCTGTTGCAACAGTAATTTTCTTAAAGACTTGATCCAACAAGGTACTTAAACACTTGCTTGTGTTCAGACTTGTGAGTGACCTCACTGTAGATACCGGAATTGCACACCTCATATACTTGCAATTAAGCACACAAACAATTGTTCTCCTCAAATTGTGCTTTAAGCTAGCTTAGTGGTTATTGCATTCATTTTGCTTTCAGGGCATAAAAGAAATAATTTAAAGAAACATATCTTGCAAGATCCTGAATTTAAGCAGATTTTTCAGGTTTTAAAATATTTTTAGCTGAGGCATTAACTTTATTCTACAGACTGAGACATTAGTCTTCTGACTTTTATGAAAGTTCATAGATAAAATAAAGAGTATGTTAAAAAAATGTGAAATCTTATACTAAAACCCAGGGATGAAAATTCTTGCAATTTCTTCTCTACCTCACATGAAAAATGCTTTACCATAATGACACATTTTAAAAGTGTATTCCTTGTAATGACTACTGACTTCCTCAGAAATAAAGATATAGATAAATGGATATTGAAATGTAGAAACATATGCCATAGAGCCTTTATTGATGAAAAAAAGGCTTGGTGTTCTTTCACAGAAACTACTCCAAGTTATTATAGCATTAACAGTGGTTCAAACACTTCAAAGTTTAATTGCATTGTGTCGGTGCCAAACCAAAAGGTACAACTGCACACAGAAGAGAAAAAAAGACATAATATATGTTTGGTACTAAAAAATGGATATATCCTTAAAATACCAGCCATCATAGGAGGGGTGCTTGGAATACTGAGTAGCATTTATATAACACATAATAAATTTTAAGCTTACAAAGGAAACAAACTTTTTCTTTATAGTTGAAAGCAGCTCCTTTTCACTCTTTTAACCATTTGCAAGTCAGAATTTCCCATAATAGTGAATAAACCTTCAAAATTTTGCTGTGATGATAAATTCTTACCCCTTCCTCAGGAAAGGAAAGTTTCATGAGTAGATCACGCAATGAGTGTTCAACAAACTCACAGAGAAGCTGTGAATGCAGCTGAAAGAGCTTGGCTCAGTCTCTTGGATTTGAACCATTTTTTCCTCCCAGAAGTTACCCTTTTTTGGATATCTTCCTCCAACAAATGCCGCCCTTTCTGATCTTCACTACTCCTTCCACATATCCTTTTCCAGAAATTACTGCATTAAAGCATCAGAATCTCCCACTGCTTCAAAATATATATCACACTGAGACAATAGCTCTCAAGGTCACTTCCCAGAATCTTTTCTATTGATTAGCATTAAAAACTATTAGATGTCTGGCTGGGTGAGTGCCTATTAGGCTACTGCTAGCAGCTCCTGAGGTTTTAGTCTGTTTATGGACGAGCACATGCATAAATTTGGATCTTTTTCTTCCAGGTATCCTATTGTTACATTTAAATATTACATAAGGTATGGGCTGGGAGCAAACCAAGGGATTTTCTCACATGGTGCACTGTTGAAGAAGAGCACAAAAAGATGAGCTCTGCATGCCCTGAGTGTCCTGGATGGGAGTCAGCACAGCTCTGTGCAGCAGAGAGTCCCTTTCATCTGTGAGATCAGAGGTTCAGCCTCTGTGCCAATCAGACCACCGCAGCTTTTAGCTGGGAACTTTGGATTTGCGTTCCCATTGTTAAATATCTTCATCTGTGCTTGCTGCCAGCTCAGAAGCAGCTTTGGGCATTGGGAGGATGAGTGTTAAGGAAAGGTGTTGACTTCTCACACGTGTGGGGAGAGTTGGTTGGCGTGTGTCTTCTGCCCGGTGCAGGGGAAAGCACTGAGGACAGTGAGATGAGCCTCCTGTGAGCAGGCTCCCTGGCCAAATGCCATCTGCCTAGAGATGTTCTTCCTCCAAAACAGTTATGAAACTATTTTCCCTCTTGCGGTGGCGATGGGCAATGTGCTGCTTGGGATTTCTCAGTTTTTGCCAGACACTTCTGTGGTGTCACTGTATTCAGGCTTTGGGTAGTTCATATTTCTAAAGAAGAGCTGTGTATGATTCCAAAGTTCTTCTCTGTTCCTATCACACAGGGGGGGGGAAATGCTGTGGAGTTAGTTTTCAATGCAAGGGTTAAAAGCTGCTGACTCTGTTTTCTGAGCTGGGGCCCCAGTTCCATCTATACCCATGCAAGTGACACTCATACTCACAAAACTCACTTAATTGAGGACTGAGTCATTCCCTCCTACATTCAAACCCATGCTTCCAACAGCTGGTACACAGTGTCTTTTGCAGCTTTTAGAGTTTTGGGAGGGGTTTGCTGGAATTTTCTTGTATATACTATATATTTCTTGTTAAATCATGGTCACAGTCTTCCTTAATCCTGACATTCCCGGTTTCTGCTGGCAGCCATCAGTAGCTGTTCTTCCTGTTGTCAGTTCTGCTACTGTTGCTCTTATAAAGATGCTTCTGGGAGTTTCGAGAGGTTTGATTCCATTAGGCAAAGACACCAGCATCAGCCTGGTTCCCATGGCTACCAGCTCCTCAGTCTCTACTCAATACAGACTTTTCAGCCACTCTCATCCAAAAAAAAAAAAAAAAAAAAAAAGTAAAATAAAAATCCATCGCTTATCTCAGCACACTGCAAGTTGAATTGCAGCTTCCTCCTGTTATTCACACTGGCAGCAAGAAACCCTAAACTTAAAGAAACACGTGACTGTAAAGGCTCACTGTGACTGTTCCATTCAAGGCTACTGCTGCCACAAATACATCATAGAATCCTATACATAAATCTGTCAGGATCCATCATATAATAACTCCTAGGATTTTTTTCTCTCATGGTTTTCAACTAGAGGATTGAGTGGATAATTCATTTTTCTGGTTTCCTTGAAAAAGTTTGGTCAAATTTTTGGTATTCTCAAATCAAAGAGTAAAATGAACTGTTTGAACCGAAATGAGAATATTTTGTTCCCTGTTTCCACACTGAAGAACAGGTGAGCCAGAATGAAAACATTTCATTTTCAATGAGGGCAATTTTAACAAATGTAAGTAGTAGAAAACACAGATATAGTTCTGAGAACCATTCACAGAGTAAAGTGAGAAATTTAATTTCTGTTCTCTCTTTTTCAGGCAAACCAAAGTCCACTTCCCTGACCGAACAAGAGTTTTTTGCCTTATTTCAATAAGTCCTTAAGGACTTTGCACAAAACCTAACTTAGGTTTAACCGTTTTCTTCCTGCATCATAACATATTCTCTAGTGAGGTAGTTAAAGCAGTCTCCTGAAGTGCCCTTATACTGGGAGAAAATATCAAATTCAGGCTTTTCAGATGCTGAAGGTGTCCCAACCCATTAGCTGGTCAGTGTGGATTTCTTTACTTCTCATTTCTAAATCTAGTCATACACATGGGTAAAATTCACTGAAGTCTACAACTGGATTTAGGATGAAGAAGCTTGGACTGCTATAATTCAATAAACTGTTTTTAAAACTCTCTAGTCTTCTAGAGTTTTACCAAAGCTGCATGTAGAATTTCAGAGGAGATCCAATTAATATCTTACAGTCATTCATTAGCATGTCATAAAACATCTGATGGCCCCAAATACTTGATTTGGGTATAATTTAAACAAGAACAAATCTAGAATGTCTGCAGGTTTCACGCTGATTTACCACTACAATGTATACATTGCCCAAACTGCACAGAACTCTAGAAAACAGAAAATCCTCTGGTAGCACAGTATCAGTGACAGCTGGTCGAAATGCTTGAAACTGTCATTTTGCAAAAAATATTTGCCTTCTTTTGAACTATGAATTAAAACAGTAGCACTGTATATAAAATAGCATGCATTGATTTTTTTTTTCTCAGAACTTTTGAAAAATATTGTCTGAACCAAGGAAAAGCAGCCAGATTTAGAAACAAAAAATTGATTAGCTAACAGAAAATACATTTAAATCCAATTATACAAGCAGACCTTTCTAAAGACATGGTTGCTTTTGGGACAAATATGAGGTGAAATTTTAGTGTGTAGGATTTCTGTACAATTTTCAGTTTGTTCTTTGTCAGGAGCCTGGATTAAATCAACCCTCAAAGTATTTCTCCTACAATGGTACAGCTCTGCTCCACCAAGTGTCTGCCGTCATGGTAATTTAGCTCACTGATCCCTCTGAGGGATAGTTCTCCTAGTGACAGGAATGGTAGGGCTGTCTAGTGTCTGGGTTCCCCCACAAACTTCCCCTTGGCTCTCTGAAAGAGCCGCATGGTGGCATGTAAGGAATGTATACATTTGACTGGGATTTAGGGATAACAAAGGACCAAGCTGGAAGAGTTTCTTCATCACAGGTTTCCTGCTATGTGAGGATCAACTTTTCACCATGTGTGCGACAAGGCTGATGTTTTTGGAAGGCTTCAAATCTCCTGCATATGTGTGGTACAAGTGGTCTCTGTGCACATTAAATACACAGTCGGGGTCACTGTGGGCCGTCTGTGCACCACTCATAGGGAATCTGACACTTTCTATCATCATTAAGCATAATATTCACGCAATACTCAGCACAGGCTTAGTAATGGTCAGAGCAACTAAAACAAATGTAATCAACCCACAATCATTCACTCTCCTTCCATGCTGGGATCCTCTCAGAAATCTCTTCTTCCCAAAGCTGTGAGTAAAAGCAGGATTCATTTGACCATTTGACAAATTCATCTGACCAGAGATATGCACTTCTGGGCAATTCAACCCCTCCCCAGCAGCACCTTAAAATAGGTCAGATGAAACTGCTGCTTAAGACTGCCTATTTCTCTTTTTTGACAGAGAGCCTAAAATGAAAACCTAAGCAATGAACACCCATCTGCCAAAAGCCATTACAGCTGGGTGAGAAGCATTGCACTCAGTCTCTTTCAAAAAGCTTTTAGATAAATCTAGGGGGTTTTTGTGCCTTTTCAGGGCTGCCTGCCGTTGCATCTGTCCTGCCTTCAGTCTGCTTGCCTCTTGCAGGAGGACCTACAGGCAAGCCCGAGGCCAACAGCAGGAGCTAACTCCACTTCCAGTTTTCCTACACATCCACCGGCTGGCTCGGGGACTTCTGTGGATATACACAGGTACCCTGTGTACCTCTTCAAGGTCTCCTCAGCAAGTCTTCCCTCCCCAGACATAATTGTTCCCTTCCAACCCCTGCTACCAGCATATTGAACTGGCTGCTTGGGCACTGGTGTTCCTGGGTAGAGCTAGAGGAGAGTGGATGAAGTAAGAAACTAAACGAGGTGATGAGTCTGGTTTTCGCTCTTGAAACAGGGAAACCAAAGACTGTACCTTCTAAGGATGAAATACATCCTACATTCATTTTAAACTACTACTGGTGATGCTAGTACGTTTCTCCAAATTAAAAGGAATTTATCCTAGGGGAACTATTTTGCCTACTGTCAAACCCATGGATCTGGACCTTGATTTGAATGTAAAAATTGTGCCAGGGGCTCTTCCTCCAGCTTTTCATCTGGGAGAAGTGGAAGTGAATTTGCTCTCTAAAGTCAAGCATGTGTTTATAAAACTTAACTACTCTCTCAAATGAGCTTTTACACTTTTCAAATCATTAACATCCCCTTTGATACCAGTTGCAGTCAACATTTAAAATGACAGCTTTTCTCAGAATTTTCATTACTATAAGATGTAACTCAAAGTAGAATTGCCTGTAATTTCAGGCAGATCAATGAAATCCACCTTATGCATTCAAGAATGTATTGACTGAGTACACTTGAGGAAAAAACCTGTTAATTCTCCAGAATTAGGCTTCTTAAAATCTTCCAGGTACTGCAAGTTAAATTTTGCTTAGTGCTGAAGAACAGACCTGTTTCCTGCTACATTTTTGAAACTCTGCCATAGCCTTTCATCTTGCAAGTGTGTAACTGAAGTTTCAATTAGGACTATTATGTGCAGTCTAATCTCTGTGCAACACAACAGGAACTTTTCAATGATCTCCATGGCAAAAGAAGTACTAAGAAATCAGCACAAGAACTACTTACTACATTTCTGAGGCATCTTTAGCTATGCTAAAGTATGAGTATGAAGTAAGTTAAACATAGTCTGTTAAATCTGTTAACAACTTACCTCCCATTTAATTGGTCCCTCAGGAGTCATTGTTCTTTCATATGGTCTCTTCATAAAAATAATGTACCAATAAAGTAATTAATATGTGTAATATAATGTTTATTTATAAGATGTTCTCTCTACAGTAAGCCGCTCTGACATACTCCCCTCTCTGAAGGTCTCATGAATTAGTAATTAAGGAGGCCTTACTTTTAGAGTATTTCATTTGAACAACATTTTCAGGCATGTGGTATGATTCTTGGTGTGTTCTACACAGGGCCAGGGGTTGGACTTGATGATTCTGCTGGGTGCCTTCCAACTCAGTATATTCTATGATTCTGTACTGATAATTTTCCCTCATCTCATGAGCTTGACTGTGATGAAACTGTGTCCTGTACTTAAACAGGCATGAGAAACTAGGCCTAAGAAGCTGCCAGCATCAAGGGGAGAAATCTGTCCTTCCACTGACAAACAAGATGTCAAGGCTGCTCCCCATCATGGTCAGCAAAGCTCAGCACACGTGCATGAAGAGCAAAGAGAAAATCCAAGAGGGGTGGTAACTC
Source organism: Corvus moneduloides (assembly GCF_009650955.1). Lineage (NCBI taxonomy): Eukaryota > Metazoa > Chordata > Aves > Passeriformes > Corvidae > Corvus > Corvus moneduloides. The sequence continues at coordinate 124,435,335 of NC_045476.1, read as the reverse complement.
TCCATGCTCTTCGGTAGCTCCAGATGCCTAGGAGACATTTTATTCTGTGTCTTCTAGGTGCCCTTCTGTTTCATGGGGATGAACAGTCCTTGCTTATTCTTGAATCCTGTTGAGCTCCTGAACATCATGTCACTTTGTCTGGAGTGGACATTTTCCTTCTGTGACAGCCTTGGGTGAAAAGTAGAAGGGCTCATAAGAGCTTGGTTGGTACTCTGATACTTTCCCAGTTCCTGATCTATTCCTCTGTACAGTACTAAGGCTACTCATAAATATTCAGAAACCATTTATGCACTCAAATTTTTAGTGTTCTTCAACTAATTGAGTTATATCATCAAGTTTAATTTGCTAACTTTGGGAAATCCACTTTTTTCCCAAATCTTTTTCTTTCTAAAGATGGCATGTATCATCTCTACTACCCTACAGCTCCATGACGTTTTGTACATTTACTGTATCATATGTTAATTCAGGATCAACATCTTGTGTTGATGGTTTGCCTTAGAAGAGGGCTGACACAAAAGCACTGAACCTCCCCACTACCTGGATTGCAAACACCAGAATTTACGGGGCCCCTGTGGTATAGTGATTGAGTCTCTTTTTCTCCCTTAGATAGTATGTGCACATTGGAGCTTTGATAGGTTGAAAAAAAGTGGGATTGCTCAAGAGGTTTCCAAATTACAGGTAACACTTCCAGAACTGAGCTTACATTGCTCACCACCACCGCCATACAGCCCTAGCATTGCTCTACAGGCATTCACACATTTTTATTTCTCTATTCAACATGTATCCATGCTGGCCTATTGGCTTATTTAGCCAATGAAAAACACATTCAATTTCAAATCTGATAAAATTGTGTATGGAAAATTCTTGTTTTGATCAAACTTTCCCAGATTCCAAAAATACAAGAGGTTCATTTGGTTAAGGTAGTGGTGGGAATGGATTTTGCATATCTCACATTTTGAAGATTCGTGTGATTGTTACTTTTTATTGGAATGCAAGTGTTATAAAAATGTTTGTTGAACAAGCACCTTGCCTTCTGCCTCATTGCTCTGATGGTACCTTCCACTGTGTAAAGTTGTATTATATCCACTGAAAGACATAAATGGAGCATAAACTAATACAGCAATGACTAACCAGCCAGGATGTGGATGCCTGAGAGATCCCATCACATATGCCCTTCTTGATTTACTGACACGGTTACAGTCAGGCGAGCTGCTGAAGTTTGACCTCCATTTCATAGGACAGGGTGAACTGCTGACAGATGTTGACCTTACAGGCTTGCATGTCTGCAGTGCTTCCCTGCCATTCACCCAAAATAGCTTCGATTAGCTCATTTTCAGATTGTGCTTCAGTGCCCATTTGTTTTGCCTCGTTCTTGACAAACAAAGTACAATCAATTGGGTACAAAAAATGTTTTCAGTTTTCAGTTAAGTAATTGGCAAGTGATTGGATTTTACACACTTTTAAACACAGTATATCAGAATAAGGAAAAACAACACATCACAGTGTATTTTGTATATATTCTGAATATTTAATAATCTTTGAAACTGAAGCTCCCTCTTTTATTCCATGATTGCAATAATCTGGATTTATTTTGTTCCTGGTAATGAAAGGAAATTGTGTGCAAATTCTATTCCCAGACCAGCCAGATTAACAACTGTAAAACCCTTCAACCCTCTAGTTGGCAAATGATTTATTGACATGACATTCAAATGTGTTTTGCTTCAGCATTAATGACAGGAGTTCCAGAACTTGTCACTAAGGTGATAAATGGATCCTTAAACATACAGCCTTGAAAAACTGCAAACGGTGCCATTTTCCCCCTTCAATTTATTGAAAATCACCTCTCTTTACATTTACAGGAAGTAGCAACTTTTTTTCTGTGCTGCAGTTATAATAGATCACCATTTTGTTTATGAACAGTTAATTACTTTATTTGACCTCGTGTTATTGGGAGGGTGTGGGTTAGTACACAGGAAAAGCACTCTGAAAACAGCTGTTGCAGGACTGGATTTTTTTTGACCTTGAAGAAGATAACTGGAATGAATAAAGCAGCCTAATCAAATGTAATAGTAGTAAAACTGCTATGGTCATGAAATGCACTGATGTCACATTTCCTAATGTGTCTGGTTTCAGCATATCTATGCAAGCTTATAAAAATGAGAAGAGGTTCCCAAGGACAAGTTGTTCCTACACTGAGAAAAAAACATTGACACTGCAGCCTATAGCAGTTGCTAAAATATTTATGCAGATGAAAAAGAAGAGATTTAATCATGTTGTTATAAAATTTGGAGCTCTCTGATATTTGCAAAAGAAAGATGTGAGAAATGGTAAGTTTCACTCTTACTCAAAGTACAGAGAGAAACTGCATTTCTTTTTTATCAAAAGTTTTTACTCTGAAGATTCATCTGTATTTGTGAAAAAGAACCAATTTCAGTGAATTTCTTACTTGGGATTTGGTTTCGCAAAAATGTTGTGAATTCAACAAAATTAGTTCTAATTTCAAACCAAAGAATTCAGACTGTTCATTTTATGATGACTGTTATTTCAGCAAACTGATTTAACCTGTAGGAAAGAAAAAAGAATTCTACAACTTTCAAACAAATATGAAACACTTTTGTCCTGAAAGGTTTAATAATTTCCATTCTTTCGTATTATTAACAGTGACCAAGTTGAGGAAATTTTCCTGATTTTGACCTGGTTTGGGTGAGAAAGCTGACTTTTAATAAAACCTTGGCAGTTTCCCAGGACACAAAGACCATTTTCATTCTTGCGTATTAATACAATTTTGTAATAAACTCAATCTGTTAGTATGAGTCATTTGGTATCTTGAAAATACTCCGCATTCAGGTGTCCCTGATAGGTTCATACCCTTTGCTGGTGTGGGTAGGCAGTATGACACCAACTGGGTATTTCACAGCTCAGACACTGCGCAGCTATCCAGGCATGCTGGAAGCACCCAGGTGTCAGACTGCAAGGGAAGGAGAAGGCAGGAGTGAGAATCAGTGTTGACTGCCCCAAGTTCACTTCCTTGCAGCAGGGACCATGCCAGCCTCCTCAACTCACTGCTTTAAGGTGCCTAAACTGAACTGCTGTTATTCAGATGAAAATTAAGGCTTCTCTGCCAAAGAAAGCAGGAGTAAGCTCAGTGCAAGTGGATCAGTTGCTCTGATGTAAATCTCAGTACAAAATGCCACCCAGACTAGGAATAGCTTCTGCATCTCTGGCACAGACCATCCATTACAAACCCAACAGCCCAGGCACTGCAATTAATACAGTTCCAGTAGTTTTTAAATGCGACTGTACTTTATCACAACTCTAATGTGAAAAATTGGGTTGAATCTCCTGGGAAAACAAACTTCCCTTTTCCAGTGAATCTGCAGCTCTTGTGCATAGCAATCCTCCAGTATTCATTCATCCAGAAAAAGGATAAGTTGAAAGCAGAAAGTGCCCTTGTATATAAAAAGCTTAAAAGTAACAGGGAATTTACTGAACTTTGATGTACTCTGAAAATGTCTGAGGGGTGAAACCTCTCAGAGTATTTCTTTATTAAACATTTTTCCCCATCCTTCATAAGAGTAGCATAGCAATAGCTCTATTATTGACTGTTCTATGAAGATTTATCTTCAGCTTGGACAAATGCAATCAGATTCATAGCTGGTGTATTTCTGAATGACATTTGTTCTGGAAAATGAGGGCCGTTCCTTAGTCAATTGGATTTCCATGTAAAACCCTCTGCTATGATTCCCAGGAGCATTATTCCATGTGAAAGGTTAAAGATAGGTTTCCCAAGTCTTATAGGAAACACTCCTACTGTTCAATAGTGCAGGATGCAATTTAAGGTCAGCATTAGGTAAGAGGAAAATATGAGCTGTTTTATACTTGAACAGAAACCACAAGCCTTGCAAAATACCAGTAAAGTTTCAGTGCTGTGAGAAAAATAGTGATGCATTTTTTATTGTTATGAAATGCCTGATAAAGGCTGAAATAGCATTCATAACAGAGATTTAAGTAAAGCTTTTATTACACTGCTTCCTGGCATTTTATCAAATCAGATGGATGTAGACAACATATAATATTATCAACATCAATCCCACATTCAGACTCTCCAAAACCTCTGAAGACATCTTTAGGAGTGCATGGGGTTTTTTTGCTTATTTGTCAATACCTATGGTGTAAACTGGAGACATAATGTTGCTGTGAAGTAGCTCATTCTGATAACAGGAAACACCTTACCTTGCTCTTAGCCTGTGTTGCTCATTGTTGGCTCCGTTCAGGCTGACTTGCTTTGAGGTGTTTGTGGAGTGCTGGTGACTCAGTGTGGTCCCCAGCAAAGTTGGCTGTTGTCTTCTGTAGCCTCATGTGACCTGTTTTCAAAAAGAAGAGCAGGTGGAGAAGCTATGATAAAGAGAATGGTTAAGATTAGGATGTCATACATCAGCTTGTTTAGGTATATAGTGCTTATTATATGCACTCATACCTGACTTGGAAGGAAGGGTGATCAGTGTGGAAAAGATGAGTCAAGGTGACTTAGAAGACCCAGAGGGCTGAGGAGGAATTAAAACCTGAATTACCCAGATGAATGATGGCAAGTGAATTTCATGCCTGTTTCTGAGAAAAGTACCAGCTACCCAGCCACTAGAGAATTCTCAATTAACATTATCAGCCCAGCAGAGAGGACAGGTTCTCATCATAGCGCCATTAGGGCTCTGCTGAATGCAGTCAATAAAAGACAGGATATGCTGCAGAGATAAGGATGGGATGATAAACTCTGCAGAAGGTATAATGCTATAACCAAGTGTGCCTGCCCATCTAAAATACAAAGAACAGCACTGGAGAGAGGAAAACAGCAGGGTCAGGAAAGAGCGGTGGAAAAACCGGCCTGCAAAGTGGAACTCACTACAACAGAAAGTCAATGAAATCAGGAATTTAAAAAGAATTTTAAAGTGATTATAGATAATGACAAGAGTTTGGGGAAATAGCTAGAAAATCTCATACACAGGCTAATTTTTATTGGGGACATAATGATGAGGGACAACTAACCCACCTGCACTTACAGAGAAGTTCTTAAATCCTACATTGAAACATCTGCTGGACACAGGTTGAAAGTACTGGTCTGCATCTCAAATGTAACAATTCCTGTAGTCATATATTGGTTGAAAATTAGAGAGGAAAGAATGGTACTGAGTCAGTAATATAGTTGCTCATACCTTTACCCCTAAAACATCTAAAAATTATTTTTCAGACCTCACTTGAATTTCTATGGAAAGTTACTGTGAACATGCCTTCTTTGTTCTTGTTCAGACATAAATCAAACAAGAACATTTCCATCAAAAGATCGGCGTGAGACCAACCTCTGAATGCTGACCTCAGAAAAGTAGCCTTGTGCTGCTACAAAATTAGACAATTCTGTGTCTCTGCTCTGAATTAGTTGTTAACCTTCACCCTTTTCCCAACATTAGCAGAAATAGTCATTGCTACTTATCAGTGTTACTCATTGTTTTCAAAACACCTGTGTTTTGAAATCTTTGCCTTGAGATGATTTTGCAAAAATTGCATATGTACAATTAAAACTAATGGGATATGAATACACTTTAGTTAACAAGCCACAAAGACCTGTTTGAAACAGGACTTTTAAGATGTGATTTGAACACTATGATAGAGAACACCTGATGAGTGAAAATCCTGGATTGAAGAAAAGACATGAAATAGTAGACCATTAGAGAGAGAAGTGCTGATGCATTTGTTCTATAGATGTACTTTAAAACTTACTTATCTTTTAATTCCTCCCATTGTAAGCCAAAAGCCAAACTTCATCTATTTCCAATTGATTTCCCTTTTCATAGTCCAGTGAGAATTGTCACACCCTGTATTCAGGGCAAGTTTTGGAAAGCGCTCACTTTCACAGTGCTACCTACTGTCTAAACCAGGCTGGGTTTGAACCAATGTTCCAGGGTATGAATACCTGTGCTTGGCCGAGTGTCCTCTGACAGGGAATTGCTGAAGGTGAGCAGAACTGACAGTTTCTTTGGGTTTAAGGGCCAGGGTGACCCTAGCTTTCTAATTTAAGAGCAGGTTTTGTTCTGTGAGTCCAAAAGTAGCACTGGTTACTCCCTTGCATCTCCAAACTAGACCAAACAGAGAAAAAAAATAAACATGTCTCTCAGCATTTTCTAAGAGCTAGTTTAGATCTCTGCCTGCTTGTTGTGCTGCGTGTCCTGGATCTCATCTGAGGCAGCTGGCACTTCTCATGCACTGCAGGGTGAGCTGCAGCGTCCAAACCAGGGCAGCAGATTCCTCCTGAGGAGGCAGGGGCCACTGGGCATTGCAACACCCCCTGGGAGGTACAGCTGCATTCCATCCTCTAACTCAGCTGTGGAGAGCCTGAGGGCATTCTGGCACTTACTCAGACTTTTGAGAACCCTTTTAATAAATAGCAACAAAGGTAGAACAAAGAGTCAGCATAGCATCACTTATGTGTTTTTGCCACCCTTGTATATGAAGATCATGTAGCCAATAAATAGTCTGATAGAAGAGAAGGAATTATAAATGTCATGTGGTCCAATGCTCAGGACAACACATGTCAGAAAAACCTCAGTGATTTCTGCGTAGAGATCCAAACTTGCATTTGGGGAGAGGAGACAGATCCGACCTTGCTGTGAAGACTTTGTGTCTTCACTGCATACAGTGGCACACTGTTCCAATGGCTAATTATCCACCCTTGCTGCTGGGAACGTGCTATTTCTGGTTTGATTTTGTTTAGCTTCTGCTCCTATTTCATCTCCTTTTTTTTTTTTCTGGTTTTGTTTTGTCTTTCTTGTTATCTTCTCTCTTTGCAAAATTAAAGAGACAGCCACAGCCAGTAATCTTTTTCTTATGTTGGCACTGTTAGACTCTAACTGAATCACTGCTTAGCCAAATTCAGGCTGACCACCTTGGATTTCGGTATCTACATCAGACTTTCCATAGCACAAATTATGTCTGTTGTTCTTTCTGATCCTCCTTTTGTTTGCCCTTTTCTCTTTGACACCAGTATCAAACTGTTCCTGTGCCAGACTTCATTGTCTTGTACACAGAGGTAGTACCTCTCTCTGCTGTAGCTGCCTATCAAACCAAAGATGCCACTTGGCAGGATGAATATTTTCTCTTTAGCCTATGCTGAGTTTGGTGGAGTGGTGCAGCCATGGAAAGGGAGGGAAGGGATGGAAATTTCTTCAGACCAGTACAGAAAAAAGAGCTGCTGCTCCTTCTGGAATAAGGTTGGGGATGATCCCCTATGTGCATGGGACAAGGTGATTTATTGCCAGTGCGGCTGGGCACTTACTGTGCCGCAGGATTTGATCCTGTGAAAACCTGGGGCAGGAGGTCAGGACAACATAGCAGGTTTTGACTGAGCAAATATGAGGATGTGTCACAAGTGGTGTAGGACCTTCACAGTGTCTCTAGCTAATCTAGGTCACCAGCATATCCTCAGGGATCAGAGTGTAACCAGGAAGCAAGGGAGCATCCACCTCAGAAACACTTCATATTAGCAGTCTTGTGTCAGCTTTCACTTGCTTACACCATCTCCATCTCCCATTTCCCTAGTTCCTTCCTGTCTCCCTATATCCTTTGACACACAGTTCTCATCCTTCTGACTGCTGCAGATACCCTGATTTGGACAGGGTATATCTTGTTGGACACAAGAGCTGTACTGGTTGTGCAGAGGCTGGAGGCAGCCAGCTTTTCACTGGATGAATGTCTGTGAACTTCGATAATTCTATTGAACTGTGAATGTCAGGGTTGTAAAACACATACAATGTTTTAAGTATGTGCCTCTGGGTTAGTACCTAAAACTGCTTTCTATCAGAATTGAGAGATCCTTTATGGTTATAGTCCTTTCACTTTCTGCACATTATTTCAGCTATATTTTTAAACAACTGTATTCAAAATTGTTCAACAGACATTTTCTTCGTATATATTTCAAACTACTGCTTATCTAAAAGAGAATTTAAAAAATGAGATATGTGCTGTCACTTATCCTCAGGTTACTTAAGTAAGCTGCTCTTCCTTCTATTCCAGGATTGAATGAATCACATTTTTATAAGCAGAAGGAACCATATCCAAAAGATTTCCAGATAGTCTCTGTGGTCATTAGATCTAAGCACCTGGTAGCTTTAGTAATTTCACTGTGTTATCTGAATCTTTAGGCTTTGAGTCATCTCTCAGTTTGGCTGTATGTTCCTAAGCCAATTTTGAAAAAGGAAATTAGGTTCCTAATTTTTGAAAGCTGAATGGCATCAGAGTGAATTAGGCTCTAAAATCTGGCTTGATTCTGTTCACTATCTGTGCCATGACTGCAAGGCACTGTAAGGCAGCCATGCGCTTGCAAGAATTTGTGGCTTCTTATTTTACACTGAAAAAGTTATCCTAAATACACAATATATTCAGCCATGAAATTTGCTAATGTATTTATATGCTGTTATGACTAACATAGGCATTCTTAATTAATAAGTCACAATTTCTTATTAGGTCCCTACTCACTAAGTGGCATGTGACTCAGTTAAAAGGAAATCATCAGGCAAAGCTCTGGTGAGTGCTTTAGAAATACCGTAATGGCTGCACTGCAATTAATGAAGTGTTAGAGATAATCCATTGCCATCTGTCTTTATTTTGCTAAGCCACTCAAGCAGAGACCATATTTGAAGGGAGAAAAGAAAATCCAGATCTAGAAGAATACTGCAAATGAGTATTCACCAACATTTGTTCCAGTTCCGAGCAGCTGTTCAGTGTGATGGTGTTCATACCTCCTTTTATTCGCTATTCATGATCATTCTCACAAATGAGGTTTTTTCTTCATACAAGTACCTAATTGCGAAGGAGCACGTTGCTATTCTTCTATTCACAGTGTTTTTGCCTCTCAGCCAGAGACCCAAATCAAACTGTCTGACTGGTCGACAGCCGGCTGCTCACAACGACCTGGGAGCAGTTCTGAGGTGAGACTTGCACAAAGGGCTTTGGTACAAAAGTCCCCAGGACTCCCTGTTTCTGAACCTCGAGTGAAAGAGAGAACAAGTACAGAAATGACTGAGATTGTCAGGAATATGGCTTACTAAACCTTTTGGCCAGCTGCAGAGTTTCTTAAGCTCTAAGCTGGGCTGCAGCCCCAGGGGCTTGGAAAGGCTGGTCTGAAGGTAGGAAGCTCTTTGTCTTCTTTTTAATGGTGAGATACTATGGATGCTAAAAAAGTTAGCAGAGAAATTTTCCACCTTTTACAGTCTTCTGTAAAGAAGTCTTTGCATGAGTCTTCTCATGCAAACTAATCTAAGAGACAGTTTGCTATTTTGTAAACTATTTGCAGGTGCAGGGTGTTGTGAGAATGCAGTGGATATTGTTTTGGTTCACTGAAGAAAATATTTTGAAATAGGCGTTGCAGCATTCAGTCAATCACTCTGGGAGGTGTATGATCAAGCACACAACAATGTTATACCACTTTTGCCAACAATGCTATATAAATGAGTCCATAATTAATTAAAGGATTCCATCCCATTTACCCTGGACTCCTGTGTTGTGATTCTAGCCATCCCTGCAGGTTACAGCGACAAGATACAATGAGGGCAACAATCTTTTCAAATGGCCATACTCATATGTGTACTTATATGTACATATGTGGTGGCAGTGCTGCATGGGGATACAGATGGAATTCCCTTGTATCTGCACATCTCAGGCATCTTAAATGATTTTTTGTTCTGGTTCTGGTTCTGCTTCTGCTTCTGCTTCCTCCCCTTCATCATGATGACTCACCTCTCTGTCCTACTTACCCCACTTATGATTGTGTTCATCAAATACAGATACAGGTCAATCATTAATATACTTGCACCACTCTGAAGACAACTGATTCTCTTTTTTAAAAAGTTTAATTAGTCTTTGTCTGGAACACTGACCTACCAGTTGGTCCTATTAAACCAAACAGAAATTACGTGTTAATAATTATAAGTCCGCAGCTCTCTCCAGGCCATGATTTTTATGATAATGAAGCCAAAACTGTGATATAATCAGAAAGTGGTCAGTGAGCATCTTTAAAACAGTGTGAAAAACACTGACCTTTATGAGTGTTTATTCCACTCAGTAAAATGGTCCAAATGAGACACTGACAGTTTTATTACCTAGTGGACTGTAATAAACCAAAATTCTATATTCTTGTTCCACTACAACTATTATTTTGGAACATCTTGAACGATTATGTTCTTCATGTCCAGAAACATAAAATGCAGTAATTCAAGAGACACCAAACAGTTTGCCAAATAGATTTGGACAAAGGTGCTTCATCAATATTTTACCGAGAATGAAAAATGAACATCTCCATTTTATTTATTCTCTCAGGAGCCTAGCAACCTCTCACTGTGCTTCAAGGGAAAACTCAGTGCTTCTGAAATGATGAAGTCTTTCATGCAATCTTTTAAGGAGGTTCCAGTGCCACATGTCCATAATTTTTCATTTATTTTTTTAATGGGAACTTTTTCTTGAATTCATATCTGGCATATTTTTGAGTAGTAATCATTGCAAAGCAGCACCTTGTCTGCATAGGTATTTATTCCTGCAGAGGTCTGCGTTTCGATTTTATCTGTGTGTGAAATGCATTCTGACAGCTCAGCCTGTCAGTAAAAATGAAGGCTGCTTTTACAAAATCAGTCTGCTCATGCACTCCCCAGCAAAACAGGCTACAAAAGTCTAAAAGTTTCATCAGGGAGAGGAAGCCTCTGAGTCTGTTGGTTTCCACTTCATAACTTAATTTTAGTGTTTTCTAGGGTGAAGCAGTTCAAAAAGATGAACAAAGAATGAAGACCTCTCCTTACTTGTTGAGAGCCAAATATTCCCACCTTTACCATTCATGAGCTTTTTATCCATGTTTGATTCCATTGAGGGAAGTGTGCACACATGGCAGAGGGAAAGACATTACCTTTTACAGGCCGTTGCAGAATTGTAACCTAAGTGCTCTGACGGCTTCTTGGCAGTTCCTCCCTCCTTTTACTGAGAAGCCGAGGGAGAGGACACATTCCCATTTGCTTAAAATTGGAGGTTCCTAAAGGAGACGGGGTGGAAACTTTCCTCAGCACCATGAAATGGGCCATTCTTTGGAAACCCCATGCCTGCCTACAGAGAGAATGCCAGGGCAGTGAAATCTTCCTTATTGGCATGGGTCTCTTGGAGAAGATACCGATATGGACAAGCAACTGCACTTTCTCAGCTATCACTCAACCCTTGGCTGTCAGGTGATCCGTGTCACTGCCTTGGGTGCCAGCTAGCAATGATTATGCTATTTGGGGCTCTGTGATGGCAGAAAGTAGGACTTACATTGTACCTTCCTTTCTGATAGCCAGAAAATATCCTTTGACTGGCCTCAGTCCCATTACTGTGAGTGATTTGAATTATAATGATACCTCTAATATTTTTCATAGAAAAATGTGCAGGATGCCATAAACCTCTGGAAAGAATGAACAAACCTGTGGCTTGGAAAGATCAAAAGGAGCTTTTGGTGCATCATTCTGCAATGGAGATTTGCCTGCAGGCTCTTTTTCTGTAGCATTTCTCTTTAGACATTTTCTCAGCATCAGTCTGTTGGTCATTTCATCACAGAAAAGAAGCCTCATTTGCAACATGTGATAAAGTTACAAGCACATATAAAACATCTTAGATCATAAAGATTTTCTCAGAAGTGACTGATAATCAGAGAGATGAACTGACAGGGAGATAGTTGATGTAGAAGTAAGGCCTTGGCCCTAATCTTTCAAGGGAAAGGGAATAGCTGGTTAAAGAAAATGAAAAAAGAATGTCAAATATTCAGGAAGCTGGATAAAAGTCTAAGTTACAGTGCACTTGCACATCCAGAATACCTACTCTGAGAGGACAGTAAAAGTAAATCAGAGTGTCTGTTCTCCCAGCATTCATGTTTCAGTATCGTTTTAGTGTATGTTCCTGGTTTGACAGGATCAGCAGTTCATTGCATTTAAATACATGTTTATCTCTTAAATGATCTTTCAGATCATGTTTACTTGTTTACTTCAGTCCTCAGATGCGGATGTACCCAGTGAAAACTGGCTGCTGTGCATTTTGATGTTACAAGATGCAGAGCACTGCACATCCCTGTATCTGAGGGCACAGTTAAGCCCTCAGAACAGCTGAATTGTGTCTTTGTACAGCAGGGGATTTGATAATTGGGCAGATGAAGCATGAAGGAATGAAGCTAGAGAGCTGGTGGCACAAATTCTGGGCTGAGTCCAACAAATTGCATTGTAAGAATGATTTTTTGACTTTAAAACATCTTTATAGCAGGGCTGTAATGGAGATAAAGCAAATGTTATTTGCTGCTGCAGTATCATTCAAACGACATTCTTCTAGAAGCATGCTATGCTGCTCATAAGCAGGCACAGGGCAGCAGTCAAGTCATTGTGCTGTCTGCATTTGTAGCTGTTCCCACTGAGCAAAATCCTAAGGCCACTCAGTGCCCGCATGACATGGAGCAGGGGCACATCAAAAACATACCCTGTTGTGTTTGGGGTGCAGTTAGAGATAAGAGTAAGTTGGCTTAGAGTTTTAATCAGCAATGATGAGCTGCGTCTCTGCCAGATACGTAGAAAAAACATCTGTAATGTTCATGTCGGTGTTGCATCCAGATTCCTTAGTCAGTTGTGCATGGGAAAAGGAAGTATTTTGAAATATTGCCAACACATGGATATTAGGTTATTACTTTAATTGACTGCATCAGCAAATGCACAGAAGTATCACTTACCAGACAAGTTTCTCTTGGTTAGTCTCTGATAGTGGATTTCTGTTCACATAAATGGAGTTTCTAGAGCTTCCTAAGGAAAGAAATACAAGGAACAGACATCCCATTTATCATCCTTAGGCCAGTGGGAACACTGAATATTTTAACTAAGTTTTGACAAATTGTGTGTAAGTCAGTGATCTAGGAATGAAGTTCTGGAAACCATTGGCTATGCATTTGTAAAAACAAGTAGGAAATTTAATATGTTAGGAGCCAGATAGAAGGAGTATGCCAGTGTTGTGCAGAGACAAACTTACATTTGAGACAGGGAATAAACTGTAGATATAATTACAGAAAAAATTTTGGCTGCACTGAAGGATGTTTTGTCATTGATTTCAGGGCATATAGAATTTCATCCAGAGCAAGTAGGAGTGAACAGTATTTGTTAGGATCGTATCTTTAAGACAGATGCAGGTATAAACTAAAGGACAGATGCCCCAGAAAGAGCAGTAACAGTTAGGAATAAAATTACTGTTTTCCCTGAACAATGAACTTTGTGTATGGTTTTGTAATGACTTTTTTTTTGCTCTTCAGCGCAATGTGTTTTGTCCCTTCTCCTTCTTTAAATTTGATGTTTTCAAGCTTTATGTGAAAGGAAAAAGAATGCAATCCTTAGGTAAGCACTTGCTGCTCCAGGAGAAAAGCTTTTGACATTTGCCTTATGCATGAATGTAGTGGCACTGAGTGCCAATCCCTAGAAAAGAAGTTTCACATCAGTGCAAAAATTGACAGTACTGTGTATGTTGATGCCAACTTTGTGCAGGGCTGTGATCTCTCACTGGATCTGTAGAAGAAATGCCACACTGCCCCTTCTTTCCAGACATGTCAGCAGGTCCTAAGGGCACACTTCTGTTAGCTGAGCTTTCCCATGGCACTCAGCTAAAAAAAGCCACTACTAGTTCCTGACCTGAGATCTCAGTGTCATCTCAAGATGGTTTTTCACAACACCTCTGGTTTAAAAGCTGTAGGAAGCATTCTTATTTTACTTGTTATGCAGAGCTATTGTGCAGAAAGCAAGGCTGCAAGAGGAGCTGTGTGGACACAGAACATATTCTGCCAGTGGCAAAACAGGCCTTATGAACTTGGCTGAAGAATAAACCAAAGTTTGTTTTTAGCAGTAGGGAAAGGACTAAGGGTACATTCTACTCATTCCAGATCTACCTGGGGTCCCAGAGCTTCACAGAGAAGAAATGACAACAGTTCTGTGATGCCAGCGCTTAAGGGACTGTCTTTGCCCTGGGTGACACCTCATGAAGAGGATGTTATCTTAGCTGGACATTATCAGCTGTGTAAACTCAAGACTTGAAAAACTCCCTCTTCTAAGTGCACCATTAAAAATTGAGGAAATATGGTGTCTCCTGAAACACTTTGGCAAGCCTGCAAAGTTTTTAACTTTCCTGCTTCGATTTCCATCCTGGAAAATCAAAAGTGGGGGAAAAGGTTTTTTCTTTTGGTTTGGGTTTTCGTTTTGGGTTGTTTGTTTGTTTGTTTGTTTTTACTTAATATTACAGTGTTTTGAATGCAGAAATTCAAGAAATGTGGAAAATAAATGTGCAATGAAAGAACTGATCTGACTTCCAGAACCTCAGCCAAGATTCAGTGCAGCTGTGGCTCAGCAAGGGGAGATGGGTCAGGAAGTCTGTATCATCCATATTGGTCTGGCTGTTCCAAATATCAATTCTGCTCATTGCTGTTGGATTATACACTGAAGAGAAGAGGAAAATTAACTTGCTCTCTGGAATGCAAGATGAGAAATAGTTTTGCTGCCCAGCCTCACATTTTTGAACTATGATTCTGCTGATATCAGCAGCTGTCTGCTGAATCATCTTTCTCTTTTGCTGCTCCCTTGGTCCTTTTAAAGGAAGAATAACCACAGTGAAACAAGATGGAGTAGAATACAGGTGAATTTCAAAGGGATTACTGCACCAGGGACTGGAGATCCACAAAAAGACACAATAAAGTAACTCACTAATGTAATGTTCATATTACAGGGAACAGTGATGATTTTAACTGTGATCCCAAACACTGGAGTGAGACTGATTCATACAGAAAAGCTCAGACAGGTGGATTTTAATAGGATCTGATTTCCACCCAAATTTTCAGGTGATATGTGGCTCTACTAAAATTGGTGTCAGCTTTACTGCTGGGCATAGAGGAATCTCAGGTTGGATCCAATATGGACATGTCACACTTCAGTCTTTGGAGGAGTTCTCTATATACAGTGAACATAAACTGATGTTCTGAAACGTGAGTTTCAATTGTTTTGATACAAATATTCCAACCAAAGATAGAAGCGGAAACTTCAGAATAGCACAAAAATGATAACACACACACACACATAGACACAGAGACACACACCACTAACACACAGAAATACTTCCAAGCTTTCTGTTACAGAGCCAAAACTTGGCAGCAGGAGATTATTAGCCTGTTTTTCAGACTTTCTGGTCGAATTTTTGTCTCTTTTCCAACAGAATAATTTCACTGTCTTCAAGAGATATGGTCCTCACTTTTCCAAGAAGGATACCACATACAGGCTGGAGAAATACACGTAACTTAACCAGACAAATAAATTTTCCAGATGCTTTTTCTGCTTTTGGTGAAAAATTGGAGGTTTAGTCTTGCCTGTCTAAACATAACAGTAAAGATTTGTTTGCTTTTACAATGAATAATATTCCAGATTATCTTGTGTGGGTTTCAGTTGCTATTTCTGCAAATATATGTATATTTTCTTTTGTCCTATATTTTCTAATTTTTTCAATAAATAGCAAACTACAATAAATATTACTGGCACTGTTTATGAAAGTTTACAAAAGGTTTTAATCCATATCATAGTTTTAAGATAAATTTTCCATTTAGAATTAGTATAGTACAACTGAAAACTGAGAACAAAATATAATATCTAGAGCTGCTATATATATTTATCCCAGCTAAGGAAATGCACTTTCATATTATCACTTCAATGAATTAACACTTCTCCTAATGGAAAATTCAGTTTAAAAAAATTCTCTTGTTTTGTTTTTTGTTTGAATGTTTTGCTTTGTTTTGGTTGGGTTTTTTGTTGTTGTTTGTGTTGGAGGTTTTGTGGGTTACTTTAGATAAAATATCTGTATTTTAGGATTTGGGTCCAATCATCTTCCCCCAGCCTTTGATAATACCACTTGGGTGGCAGGAGAAGTGCTCATAACTAGACTTTGTTTAGTGCTGTGAGTGAGCACTTAGCCCTGAGCCTCCCTGGGACATGTTTCTCCAAAAGCTGATTGAGGAAGGCAAAGTTGGACTTCTGCTCTGAATGTCTTTCCCAAAAGCCCTTCCTTCTCTATTGATACCAAGGTAATTTCAGCTGTACTTTCCAGAGGAATATTACCAAATGCATAAGGAAATGGAGAAGATGTTTAATATTCATGTGCTTTAGGGTGGTGTCTTGGTCAACTTCTCGAATGTAATAAGGTTATGCACAAAAGCTCTAGAAAGCCCTGGCTGATGAGTGCAGGACTGAAAGGAACAATTCTAGTGGGATGGCCCCAGGGTGACCCAGGGCAGCTCGCTAAGCCAGCAAAACCCTACCCTGTTTTTTCCCTTAGTCTTCTGCTGATTCAGGGAGTTGAATCATCTCCCTGGGAGGTCAGAGCAAGGTGAGAATGGAGAGGAGAAGGAAGACGAGGAAGAGCCTGGCCCCTTCAGCAACACTAGTTTTCCAACTCGGCTCAGCCCAGCTCAGTTGATCACCTTTTGGCTCAATTCACATGTAATACTGAGATAAACTTAAAAAAACTGTTCGACACTCAAGACCTACTCATTCACCACCTCCACATGTCACTGAAGAACAGTTTATGCGTGCAGAGTTTCCAATCACTTCATAGATATTTCAATACTAATATTCATGTCTGCATCTTGGGTTTAGTCCTGCTCAACAAGAAACAGATTCTCAGTCCCTGTCAGGTATGCAATTTTTCTGTGGGGGTATGCTGTTCAGTGTGGTCCATTCAGCAGGAACTAGTCAATTTACTTGTGAGTTAATCCGGAAAACCTCTGTGGCTGTCTGAAACAAAGAGGGATTGATGAAAAAAACAGACACAGCCAGTCATTTATTTGGTGATGTGGGTCTGAATAAGAGACGAATAGTAATGGGTTATTTAAACAAGCCTGCTTTATTGTCTTTGTGCTAACAAGATTCTGTGACATTACAGAAGGAGATCATCAAAAGGTCCAGTAAAGTTCCCTGCCCTTTAGTGTAAAATTTCTCCAATTTCCTCCAGGCAAAAACAATCTGCTGACTTGTAGCATCTGCCCTGTGCTGCACAGGCTCTTTTAGGGTGAATGAAATTGTGCTTCCTTCCGCATTTAACAAAGGGAAGTGAAGGAAGAATTGCTTGCCCGATGTATATGCATGTGCTTATAAATAACACTACATATACTGGGCAATGTGTATGTGTGTGTGGTTGTATGCATTACATATATAGAGAGAGACATGCTTATAAGTACATATAGGCAAAAAAATGCCTAAAAATTTTAAACTAGACATGCAAAAGTATGGCTTAGAGTTGATTGAAACAGCCAGGCAGGAAGTGAGTTGATACATTTCTGCTACCGTAATCTCTCTTTAGGTCAAGTACACTGGCAGTAGGAAAAGCATTGCCTTGTCAGCCTGTGTCTGCAAAAAGCAAATACATTCTGGTCGATGCCATCTGCCCCCTTACTGTGACTTAGGCATACAGGATGGGTAATGCCAGAATGTTTTAGCAGGGCTGTCCTGTCTAAGGCAAGTGAAAGTATTCAGTATTTGGTATGTGAAACGGCTGGAGATATGGCAGAGCAGACCAACAGAGATCCAGAAAACATGACCTATGAGGAAAGATTAAAAGACTTGAGCCTGTTTATCCTGAAGAAGAAAAGATTAAGGAGAAGACAAAATAATAGCCTTCAAGTAAAGATGAAAGACAAAAGGAATAAATTGTCTCTAGAAGCATGATGAATCAGATAAGAGGGAATAAAATCAGATTGTATCAAGGAAGATTTAGGTCAGAGACTATGAAAAGTTTCTGCAGGGAGCAAGTGCATATGTACACATGGAAGAGATGTGACTGCCAGCACTGAGGTCTTCAAGAATAGAGCAGAAGAGAAACTGTCTTGAAGGGCCTGGATTATTGTTTTCTGCAGAGGGTTGGAATTCTTAAGGCTCCTGCCAGGCCAATTTTCTGATTTTT
Source organism: Corvus moneduloides (assembly GCF_009650955.1). NCBI lineage: Eukaryota > Metazoa > Chordata > Aves > Passeriformes > Corvidae > Corvus > Corvus moneduloides. Next base: position 124,417,326 of record NC_045476.1, on the reverse strand, counting down.
TGGTAATTTTCAAGCTGTTTTATCTGGTCCAATGATTTCTGACTAGAAAATTGAATCAGTATGTATCAGGGACCCTTGGGATACGCCAGGGAAAGACTAAGACCTCTGAAGATCATGCATCTGCTACACAAGTATGATGCGCCCAGACAAGGAGAACACAGACCATGAATGAATCTTTTTGGTGTATTATATATGATAGTTGGAGACACTGAAATTGGCTTTGTGTGCACATGCAATGGAGACAAATGCTCCTTTATTTCCCAAAACACAGAGAAATGCATTAAAACAAATGTTCTGGGTTAGGATTAAGCTTGACAAATCCAGGAAACTGAGAGTTAAACTTCTCACTCTTTCCCACAACTGAAAGCTGTTGTGCTTGGTCCATGATGCATAGCTTGAATTTTTGCATAGTTTAGTTAATTTAGAGGATTTAGGAAGGCTTGCTATAAGTATTACGTAACAGTAACATTCTGTTGTATTAAGAATGAATACCAAGGACTTTATCAGAGACAGGAGATGAAGTTTGAATCATGGCAAGGGGATATGTAGAAAATGATGTTGAAATAGATGTAGAAGCAGTTCAAGCATACTAATATATGCTAATTTTTTTTTATCTTCAATTCAGCTTTCTTCTGACCCCTTTTCCAAAGGACCAAACTATGTTGCAAACCAGAAGACCAAGTACTGCATAATACTTCTTGGACTTTCTTGGATGCATAACCCAAAGACTGCTTATGACTTCAGTGGATTTGAATCTTATGAATGCCTGATAGCAGTGCGTCGTGATAATGTAACCAGCAACATAATTTATGTTCATAGTTTTGGAGGAGGGAGAGAAATCATAGAATATGCTTCTTTGAATAGCAGTACATTATTTTATCATAACATTTCACCCTTTCAACACCACAGTCTGTTATTTTTTGAAAAACCCAGATAATGTAGAGAAGGGGATGAGGCTTATACACACAAATGACAATACCCATCAACTCTTTTCCCCCAGCATGCCAGCAGATTGCTCATGAGGTTGGGCTGCTGTCCTGGAACTTTCCAGTCGGATATTTTGCAGAAAAAAAATAATCATTAGACATAAAAGCAAGTAAGGAATGTGAACAGACAGAAAGGGAACAAGGGAGAAATTGACTCTTTAGGAGCAAGGCTGCTAGCAGCAGGCCAGGTGGAAGCCAGTGAGCATTAGAAGTGCTCTCCATGCATAGAGCAGTATTTGCAGACCATCAGCGGCACTGACTGTGTGACCCAGATCCTAGATGCTACAGGTGTTAGGACTGCAGGAATGGTTGGCCATCAGCAGAGGGATTAGCCAGAAGCTGAGACCACCCCCAAAGTACACAGTGGCCTCACTGACTGTCCTCTAACAGGCAGAGCTGGGTGCTGGTAACAGGGTGCATCAACAGCCAACCCCTACCCCTCCCCCCCAAAACAAGTGATCATCCAGGATCCATCCAGGGACACCAGTTGGGAGTAGTAGAAGAAAGGACCAAAGACAGGACTGGAAACAAGGCTACTACACAGATCCAAGGCCTGTCCATGAGTCTGGGCCAAAGGCAAGTCTGAGCCTGAGCTGAAATGGGGCCCCTGGGCCCAAGGAGAGAGGTGGGATAGTACCTTGATGGTCACCAACCCACATGGAACTGTGAGATGGTGACCAAAATTTAGGATTTTATACAGCACTGCTCTGCACAACCAGAGGGATATATAGCCCAGTCTTGAGGAAAGTTAGCAAAATGGAAGTTGGCCTGTTGGGAATAATATGATTTCCCGGTGGACTTCATTAGTTATTTGATCATCCATCATTTGAAACCATTTCCTTTCCTAAGGAGTACACTTTCAACAGTCATATTAGACAATGTCACTTATTAGATCCTCCTTTTACAGACCAAATCTTGCCCAATTACCAAAACAGATAAGTTTGTATTGGCAGAAGCCTGTTACTGTGCAGTGTAAAAAGAGAGGGCATGGAGCACTGGAAAGGTTAATATGTAAGTAAGAAGTAGTTCCTGCTGCTTCAAATTGCTTGCCCCAGTTCTGACCTTAGAGAATGGCGGAGAAAGGAAAATATCATTAAAAAGCTACAGGTAGCGGATTTTGAGCTGCATCTGAACTAAACATATCCAGACAGTGTTTTCTTAGCTCTTTCTACTTGTTTGAACCAAGCTGTGTTCCTGTGAACTTTTCTGAGCATCAAATGTCAAGCCAAATCCAAGATTATTAAGTGATATGCATATCCTTTAACCTGACAGAGCAAAATTAGGTTTGCATTGGCTACTTAACACTGTGAATCAAGCTAAAACAAGCATTGCTTTGTTTCCTAGTCACAGAAGTCAGAAGGTAGCACATGCTCTTGCACAGGAAGTCAAGCACCAATCCTGCCTTTGGGTTTATGGTGTCAGCTGATGCCAAGCAGGCACCAGCCTTTACCCCTGCAAAATTCACATCTTGATGAAAATCCATAAGACAATTCAAGAGCCATTCTCCTGCGGTTGCAAGAATCACAAAAGTGATTCTCCAAACTGTGGAAAAGTTGGTAGAAAAGAGGTCATCTGAACTGTGAGTAAAAAGAACAGAGCTGGGGTTTGGTGCATCCTATGCAATAAATATTTACATAGCTCATTCTGTCTTAAGCCAGGAAATTGAATGCTGTGGCCCAAGTTGTTGGGTTTTTTTGGTTTTCTTTTACAGTGACAAAACACCTGCAAGGTGGGTTAGATGACAATTTTTGGGCACTGCTGAGACCCAAGCAATCTGCTGAGGGTGTTGCTGAAGCTGTGAGTTTGGCAGTTGGAAACTTCAAAGACTTCTATATATTATAGCTCTGGCTGGTATAAACCTTCCATCTCCTGTGACCTGTGGCTAACAGTATAAAATTAGATGGGAAATCTTGTGTTGTCAGCAGCATTCCATGGAGAAGGCTTAGCAGGGCTGGAGCTCCTGGTTCTGCAGTCTCCTCATGTCTCTAGTACTGTAGCAGAAACCTCCCATGTCACAGAGCCTAACTGTGGTCATCACAGCCTTGAGGACAATGAAGAGACACAGGTAAGGAAGTTGTAAGGGATCTAGCACTCTCAGAATTTCCCTTCTGCTGGAATTCCCCAAAGGGCCAAATGGGAACAGCATCTCACCCAGTCCTCCACCAGGTCCAAGTTTTCCTCTACGTTACTCAGAAGCAGGAACAATGGAGTCAAGTTGCAGTACAAAAACAATATTTTAGGAATAGCTGAGCCCTTTTTATTCCAAAGGAAGATCTGTAGGGAGGAAAGTTTCTTTCAACACACAGGATGGGATGTTGCATTTCTGGCATTCTCTGTACAGATATGTATTTCTGATTCAGCTAAAAGTGTCTGGTACGTATTTCGTCAGAATTCTGTCTTAAATAAATCACAGGAAGAAAACCTCTGAAGAACAAGCATAAACTGCCAGCACATCTCTGACACTGAGACACTACTACATGTTCCACACTTTCCTGTCCACAGTAGACTGTGAATGGATAAGGAACAAGCATTTGGAGTGGGTTCAAAAGCATGCCTTACAAAAAAAAAGGTACCTGTAAGATCACAGAGCTCTTGTTTGTTTGTGCTGAAGGCGATGGAAACAACACATCTCTCTGAGGAAGCAAGAAATCTGTTTGACACCAGTGGCTAAAGCTGTCACCTCCCCAAGTAGGTGGGAGCACGTAGAGATGTTACAGGACAACAGCCTGTTCACACCTCCTGGGCTGGAGCCCTATGCCGGTGAACAGAGTGCTTGCTGGAAAATTCAGGTGCTCCCACTGTCTGTTTTCATGCTGTTTTTCCTCACTGCTTATTCCTTGGCTTTTCAGCAGGCTCCATGGGCATCAGAGCATGTGCTCTCCCGGCAGTCACCAACAGTGTCTGCAAACAGGGCTCTGAGCTACGGTGAAGCTGCGTGGTTGCTGGCTGGCTCCTGGCCTCGGTAACCACTGCCCCTGGACTCCAAGCTTCCTAGCCCTCATTCTCCTCACCTGGATGGGGTTATGCAGTGTGTTCCCCGTACTTCACATATTGCTCTCTGGGTTGTGTCTCTAGCTCTTCTGATAGCAGCTGAATAATTTACTGACAGGAAGGTCACCAGTCTGGGGTGGCAGGAGGGGCAGGGTGAAATGGTGTTTACTTCCAATATCCCAGGCCATTCTCCTCTTTCTTCCCTAACCCCATGCTCAGCATACATCTTATGGCCAAGAGTAGCACTTTTGTATTATCCTTGGTTATAATTTCATATTGGGCTGGGGTTGAAGTCACCTCATCTCCAGACATTTCCTGTTCCTGCATTTCTGCAGTGGCTCTGAACATGGCACCTATTGCTATTACCACCCGCAGATACCCTGGGGAAAACTTGCAAGTCTGAAAATTCCTGAGGCAAATATGATTACTTTATAATTACAGAGTAAGTGGTGCAGTCCAGAGTATAAAAGTATTGACAGAGACTGTGACTCAAGGCTTAAATCTGAAGCTCACTTTGATGACTTGGAGCAAGTCTCTGACCTCATTTTTTTCACCTCTTGAGATGTGTAAACTTAATAGTCTCTTACAATGTGTTTGCCCAGACAGACTCTACGAGATCTCTCTTTTCTCTTTAGGAAATCATGTAAGTATCATTGTAATGCAAAGCCAAATAGTTTTATAAAGCCAGAAGAGACCCCAGCAATCTGCACGTTGCCATACACAGTAATAAAGAAAACAATAAGTATTTGAAGAAGGTTAACAATGTTAAGTTTAATTTGCCTCTGTTTGTACTTCCCCCTTTGGACTGTGTGCTATGAGACTCTTGTTCCTTACTTAAAGAGGTAGAATATTTTAGGGAGTTTGAATGCAAAAGCTGATTTACTGGCACTACACTTCAAATGTCACCTCAGAATTTGACACTGTGAAGCCATGAGTAGTTACAGCTGGAATATTTCACAGCACAGCAGTCATAAAGTTATTCCTTAATGCTGGAAAGTTGGATGAATTAAAACATTTGAAAATATTAATGTACCTGCATGTTGTGGATCCCTGTCTCCTTTGCTTGAAGGCAAAGTAAGAACAAATAAGAATATATGGTGGTATTTCTCCTTTGAATTTATTTTACTAATGTCCTTTAAAAAGCCTAGTCACTTTCAAGAAGGTCTTAGATGGAACTCAGGACAGAAATCAAAATTACTTTGACATTTTAGAAAAATGCATTTGAAATATCCAGTTTTCCCCATGTTTTGAATGCTGTTTTCACAGTTCTTTACAAGCCTTATAACCTTATAGTACCTTGCTGACCTCTCCATCAGTGGATAATCAAAAGGCCATCAAGTTCTCATTGGCCATGACTGTCAGATGTCCTTTTAAAGACATGGTTGCTGAGTAACAAGATCTTACACTGCATTCCTTCCTTGAAATATTTGTCCTATTTTTTATATATTCCTGCCAGTAAGTGTATCAGCATTCAGCCAGTGTGCTGGAGGGCAAAATTCTAGCTGGAGATTTTTTTGTATCATGTGGTACTTCCCAAAAGGAAAAATAGCCAGAAAGAGAGAAGAGCTTGCACACATTGTGTTGTGAAGGGCTGTATCAACTTGACTTCCACTTTCATACCATATTTTGCTGGCAGAATTGTTCCTTGAATGGAAATGCTTAAGGACTTTTACTCCCATTTAGCAGTTTGTCCTCTTGAAAAGCCACTGAAACCTAAAGCGCAACTGGGTACACAATGACGTGGCCTGACATGACTGAATGACCTTTTGGATCATAATACAGGATTTCTAAAAGTTCCAATTTCTTATGATGGTGACTGATGTATTGCAAAAAAAAGAAAAAAGACAGAAAGAAGGTGTAATCAAATGGCAACAATACAGAGTTTAGCAAGGATTCCACAAAGACTGCTTAAAGTCTCTTGGGTACACTCCAAAAGCCCTTGAAACACCCCCACATCCCCCCACCCCATCTGAACAGCCTGCTGCAGTGCTCTTTGTGTGTGCATATCTTATGATAGCCTCTATTTGGCTGACTTTTCAGGAAACTTTGGTCCACTTATTGATAAAAAAAGAAGAAAAACAAGCACAGAAAAAATTGAGAAAGCCCAGAGAGTAAAAGGCATTTGGGGACAGACTCTGGACTTTTTCAAGTAATTGGGAACTACAAAAAAATAAAAAGAGGTAGAGCTTTGTCATGAGATGCTGCACTTAGAAGGATTAAGCAGCTGACTATACATCTTTATACCAGTAAAGAAGAAACAAGCACAATATCTGTTCCAGTAATTCCCCTAGGAGTTTGTCTTTTTCATAGATGTTTTGCTCTCAAGGATTGTTTTTCTGTTTTTCGCTCTACTCTCCCCTTAGCCACTAAATGAACTGGTGACAACAAGCTAAACCGTGCATAAAGGCTGAGTGCAGAATCTGTTAAAGCATCCAGCAGATAAAAGGATGGGATAGAGTTCCAGCTTCAACTGCATCATCATGAAAAGCAACACAGAGTGGTAGCTTGTTTCTGGCATTTTCTGTTTTAGAGGAGCACAACTTTGTGACTTTGATGCTAACAGTCTATTTGATTTAAATAATAATATGGAAATAAACATCATATTGAGAGGGAGAATGGGTAGGAGATCAAACGCATTAGCATGCAAGGCATATCTAGTGCACTCATCATCATTTAATATATACTGCGAGCTAAATTCTCTCCTCAGATACAATGGCACAATCCAGATCAATTTTATTGACTTTGATAGAATTAATCTGGCTTCACCATAACGAATGAGGGGAGGGAGAACATTTCTATGCAACAGCTTCTTATGGAAGTTGCCTCTAAATTTGTGTTATTTAATCAAGATCTTCTGTGAATGAACAAATTCCAAGCCATTTCTATCAAAAGCCTTTAAAAGACTTGTTGCTTATTTGCTTGTAATCAAATAATTCTTCAGGAAACCAGCAGATAAGGAGAAAACCTAGTGCAGGGGGAAAAAATGTTTTACAGCACTAATGAATAGACTTGGGGAATATATCTTACTGATGGCTGCTACCCTGCTCCTGCTCTGAAGAATACTTGCCATGACGCTCGGGGCAGTTGCTCTAGAGCTGGGTATTGTGCAGCACTTGGAAAAACACATTCTTCCTCCATATTTAAAGTATTTTTTTGCTTTCCCTCCCCGTGAAACTGGTCTCAGATACCATTTGTGATGCTTCAAGTGCTGCAAACACAGCTCAGGTCTTTCTCTGACCTTCCAGGGAGGGCTCCTCCAGCATATGGCAATAATTTGAGTCCTCCAGATGTTCTCAGGTCCAGATGAACCCGCAGGCAACTCTCGCCTGGTACCAGCTGATAGGGGCTGCAGGGGGAATGGCTGCCTGGAGTAGGGAGAGCAGATAACAACTTCCACAGCTGCTCTGCAGATCCAGGGTGAGGAAAGGGAGGGATGAACAAGGCAGATGAGATGAGGGGGGCACTGAAACCAACCAGTCTGCTCTGATCTTGATGGTGATATATTGCAATCTGAATTCAAACACTGATTGTCTTTTGTCATTTCTGCATTTCTTGGCTACTAGAGAAAAGTTTGCATATGAAAATGCAGTTTACTAGAATTTGCAAAGGACTTCAGATTAGTAAATGAACTCTGTATGTGCTTATTTAATTAATGTAATGAACATGAACTAAGAGATGAAGTTTAGAAAAACAGTAATATGTGTTGTGGGTATATGAGTAAATGAAGCAATTAATTCCAGATTAAATTTTTCAAGTGAAAATTTCCGCATTTGTGAACAAATCCTCTGTTTCCTCATGTAGCTTTAGTTAGGAAAAGATTGGATGAGGGACAAACTATCTTCATAGTTACTAAGTCTGTGCTGATTTTACCTTCTGCTGACCCAGGGTGCACAAGACCCAATTTAAATCCTCTCTCAGCTTTAAGGGAAGTGAGCTCGTATCTCTTAAAAAAGTGGCCTAATCCCTGCATTACTGCTGTTTTGCTGAGGAATTCCCTGGACTGTCATCATTTCTGTTCCTAAGGCTGCTCAAATAACCTGAGAGCTGTGCTAGTGTTTTAATCCAGCAAAAAGAGAAGCAGAACAGGAGGTAAGGTTGCAGAGTAGAATTAGATGGTGATCTGCAGTGGTCCATTACTGGAGCAGTGGTTTGGGGTTGTTTTGACAAAGTAACCGTCTTCAGGAAACTAGAGAACTCCTTCATCCTAAAAAAGCCAGACTTTAAGTTCTTAGATACCAAGATGGAGGTTGTAACATCCCTATTTACATACCCAGGCTTAGTTAAGAGTTAGAGGCCGGCTGATTTAACCTGAAAAAATGCTAATTGTTTCACAAGTTTTGGCTTGCAATTAATTTTTTTTTCTATGAGAAATGACCCTTCTAAGAAAGAGAATTTCAGTCTTTTTGTGCCTGGATTTACTTTGCCAATTAACTGAACAAAAGGTTCTAAAATCACCGGGACACACAGCCAAAATCTCGTGTCTGGTAACTGTTTATTTCCCTTCTGCTGGCAAGGAAGACCAAGGTATTTTTCCTTTTTTTCCCTTTCATTCTTGTCCTTACTTGCCCTCTTTTACCCCTTTTCTGGTTCTTCCCTTCAGCTCTGTTATTTGAGGATTATTCACCCTCTATTTTCCTTTCTCAGTAAGAGTCTTCATGGTTCTTGGGCTGCCAACATCAAAGAGGTTGTAGCAGCTCAGCCGAGCCTCAGGAGAGCAGAACAAAGACATTGGGACTACATAGATGCTGCATGCAATGATCTTGGGCCAGTTCCACTGCATCAAGCACGGGAGCAGGGATGAAAAGGACAGTTGCTTCCCAGGGACCAACCAGGGCTCAGCTTGCACCTGAGTAAAGTACACAATTATTCTGAGAATAAAATTTTCTGGATTTACACAGTTGCCTTACATTTGGGTTTTTTTCTGGTTCATCCCCTTATAGATTATTTTCCAATTACTGCCTTGGAAGCTTTTCTCACATTCTACTTCTATAGCCAGTGGAAAACAAGATAATAAACACACTGTTGGTTTTACTTCATTGTGTTTATTTAATGATATGACTCCAAATGATCCAGTCCTTTGGGGTGGGCTTTAAGGGATTCATGTCTCTGCAGAGAAGCTACTGATTTCATTTTCTGCCTTTCTTGTGGAAAAAGGAGACTGCTTCCATAGGATATAGAGTACGAGCTATGTCCCAAATGATGGTGTGTAACAGAAGAAAGTCTTGAAGACCATGCCTTCTACCCTGCATCAGGCGTAAGAAGACCCTGGGTGGATCTTTAAGATTTTCCATGAGGATTATGGAAGATCTGCAGAAATACAGGGCCATCATTATGAAAAGCTTCAAAAGGGGACAGATAGCAAGGAGTTCATAACTCCCTGTGTCTCTCTCTTTCCATGTTACAGTAGTTACGGGCAGTCCTTGGGGAGAAAAAGGCACTGAAATTTCATTGTCTCCCATATGTGTAATGTCAAAAGGCCTACAAGAGGCAAAAGGAGTTCCTGATTTCTCCTCAGACCCTCTGTTTGATTCATCAGGTTCTAGTTCTCCAAGGTGGGTGTGCCAACACCTCAACGGGAGCAGGAGAAGGAAATAAAGTGCCATGTCTCACCTTCTCCTTATTAGATGCCGTGGGAAGGATTTGTGCATAGAAGCCCTGTACAAGAGAGGGAGTAGAAGGTGGAAATCACGGTCAGCTAAAACAAAGAGCTGTGTTTTACATAACTCTTTATTTGACCATCATCCAGCATGAATCTTGGGTACAGCCTGGGGTAGGTTCCACCATGTTGTGGAATAAACGGCTTTGAAAGCAATTGCTTCTGCAGAGGAAATGAGATTAAATATTTCTTCTTTTAAAAATTAATAGAAAAAAGAGCATTTTCAAAGATGTAGTGAACTTGACAAAATTAAGGAATTTTTATGCAATTACACTATTCCTTCAGCGTATGCTGTTCTTTTGCAACTTCCTTTCTCCTATTTGACCCAGAAAGCCTTAGAGATACATAATTTAGTGGGTACTTCCTATGGTGTTCTAGATGCAAACACAACGAAGAAATGTAACAAAGAAAGAGGCTGTAGGGTTTAATAGAAGTTAAGAGATTCATTTAAGTTGACAGGGATACAAGTAACCCAGATTCGATCTGGCCTGCATACAGATTCAGCCTCTCAGAAGATAAGATATCTACATTTTTTCAGATAATAATCACTAAAAAAAGAACAGTTAATGGCTGTACTCCTCACTCTTCCTTAAGAAAATGTCATGAAATCTGACCATAAATCAGAGAGTATAAAACATAGAGTATGTACAAAAATTAGAGTAAAACAGTAAGATAACAGGACAAATTCAAATTTCTAATTATTAGGTAATACTATTTTACTTGCTGTACAGTTAGAAGTCTGTTCAGTTCCGGGCACCCCGGCACAAGAGGTACAAAGAGCTACTGGAGAGAATCCAGTGAGGTGCTGCTGTGGAATCTCGCCTGCTAGGAAAGGCTGAGACAGCTGGGACTGTTCAACCTCAAGAAGAGATGGCTCGGGGGGATCTCATCAATGTTATAAATACCTCAAAAAGGGATGAAAGGGGGATGGAGCCAGACTCTTCTCAGTGGTGCCCAGCGACAGGACCAGAGGTGATGGGCACAAATGGAAGCTCAGGAGAGTCTCTTCAGAACGTCAGGAAATTCTTTTTTGCTCTGAGGGTGACAGAACACCGGCATGGTTGCCCAGAGAGACTGTGGAACCTCCACCCTTGGAGATAGTTGAAACTTGTATGAACATGGTCCTGGGAAACTGCCTGTAGGTGCCCCTGCTTGATCAGAGAGATTGGACCTGATGGCCTGCAGAGGTCCCATCCCACCTGAACACTTCCGTGGTTCTGTGAAGGGAATTACAGCCCTGCAGCTCATTGGAGCTGAACTGCAGATAGAGTGGTGGTTCAATGAATGAGTGGAATGCTATGAAAATGCGAGGCTTATTTTCCAGTGAAGTCAAGCACATCTTTTCCAGCCTTTTCTTCACTGGAACTAGGATTGTTTAGTGAAGAAGACCAATCCGTAGAATATTTTTTTCCCAAAGCTGAAGAGTAGTGTGACAGATGAGGATGACCCCACTTATAGAAGATTATACTTCACACAGATTACAAATTTTCCACACTGGAACATCAGATTTTGTCTTGTAAGTGAGTTCTATCATTGCTTTCATAGTGAAAGATTTGCAAGGAAAATGTTGAAGCCGAACAGTTACCATTTTGCAATGTATCCTGAAAAAAGATTCCTGGCTGTTAGGCAATGACTCGCAGCTCTGCCTTGCACACAGACAGCACTTCAACTGCTCTTCCTGCTCTCATTTGCATAACCACTGGTTTCACTGCATTATCTTACTCTTGCAATCTGCAGATGGTAAAAGTTTGTAAGGGAAAACAGTGGGATTTTCTTTAGAAGCATTGATTCCCTTATGCAGGCTGTAAAAGAGAGACAGAAGCCATGCACACTTCAAGTTGCCTGAGGGAAGTCATGGTGTAGTCATCTCTGCACTTCTGCTGGGAAAGCACCATCCAAACAATCCATAAACTGTCCTGAGTTTTCCTCCTAATTTTGGAGACTTGTTTATTGTGCAGGAGAGCACTTCAAAAGTTTCCTCAGTCTCCATGTACTGTATTCCTGCAGCAGTAAAAAGACAATTATTCCAAACCCAGGATGGCACAGAGACCTGGGTAAAGGGCCCTGGATGAAGGTTGAAGATGTACTGTCTACAGGAAAAAAAAGGATCCAAACTTCTGTTCAGTCTGATCCCAACTATGTGGGTGCCAGGATCTCTGTCTGCTAGTACCTGCTTCATGGGTTTCCCAAGGAATGCCAGAATATTAAGGAAAATTACATTTGTTGAGTACTGTACAATCACAGAAAGGAGGAAGAACAAGCTGAGATTTTAAACATAAGATTCTCAAGTTCTTTAAAAATTGGATTTTTCTTTTCATGCAGCTGTCTGCTGGACTTTGCCTTTATTTGAATTGGAAGCAGCAGAAGTGCGATTCCTTACACTGTGGGGTTGAAATTGCGGGATGCTGTGGAATGAAACCCTATGGCCAGGAACAGACTGTGCTGTGTGAAGGACTGAGGATATTGGCAATTCTCACAAATGAAGAAATTGTGACTGGATTCCAGTCAGGTGGTGCATGGCTTTGGTAACATTTTTAAAGTATGATGCTTTAAACAGAAATCTACAGGCTTTCACCTGGAGTGAACTGAAGATTTATACATTGAAAAACCAATCAGTAATCTTGTACCAAGATAAATGGCAGAAAGAAACAGTGTCAAACCTTTGACATTTTGGGCAATATTTTGCCCTTGAACTACTGTCCAAGGGTGCTCCTCCTGCATCTACAAGAGCACCAACTGGCATATTAGAAAGTGCACATTATGGATTTTTGTTTCACAGAAGCCTTTTTTCCACTTGATCACAAAAGGAGGTTTAAGAAGCATAATGCCACATAAGAGAAAAGGGCATCTTATGATCAGCACCTGGAAACCGAACATAGGCGAGGAAGAAAAGGCACACAAGGATTTTGACTGGGATATAAAATACCTGATGGTGTACAGCCTAAAGGTTAACGTAGCCCCTTATATTTTGAACATAAGCTGTTTTGAAATAGGTGAATTGAAATGACACAAACAATCCAAAATTAAAGAAAAAAAAGCACTAGTTTAATAACAGTCAGATAACAGATTTTGTTGTGAATTTGAGTAAATAAAACATTGCTTTCTTGCATTTTCTCTGGTTTTCACCTGACATACCAGCACATTTGCCACACAAGCACTGATAGCAGAAGTTTGATGTATTGGCTTGGATTATGGCAGACTTCAAATCAGTTCCTGATTCAGTTCTAGTTTTCCATAACCAGTGCATGCCTGAGTTCTCCAAAGGATACTTTGAATGATAGTACAATAACACTGCCTTTGTCTGATGTGTCTGAGAGTATTTGTCACTGTGCTCTATCTCATACACAGTCTGGTCTTGCAAATAAAAATAACAGCCAACAATTCTATCATGTTCTTAATGCTGATGAAGAAAATCTCTAAGATGCCATTGTAACTGAAGATAAATTATGATCATTATAAAGAAGTGGAACAGAATTCCTGCCTGCTTCCCCTGCCCCCAACAAAATGCATTTTAGATTCACCAAAGCTGCATTTCAGTGGATCACAATATAGGATCCATTCAGTCTGGAATGAGTGTTTGCTACAAATCCTGTAAACCTCCAGTGTGACATTTGCCCTGCAGGCAGACTATGGACATCAGAGACAGTTCAGGCCCTGTACTGGCATTTGCAAAAATAATAGGCTATCCATCAGAACAGTAATTTTCCTCACTCCAGGGTCCCAAGCTGAAAAAAGGTTAGTCCTACAGGCCTAAGGGAAACTGCAGAGCACAATAATGCTCACACCGCCGCATGATGGTTATAATTCCTTGAGCTGATAAACACTGTTGTTGTTGATAACCATCTCAGTTTCTGAAGAAATATTATAAAGTGAGCTCAAGGCTTGGCTCTGAAAAGGTTGTTTATTTTTGCAGAGGTACTATGTAGCTTTATATATTTTGCTGTTGCAAGCGCTAAATTAAACATGATAAAGGCAGAATCTTGAACCCTCAGGCATCTATGACAAAATGCAAATTTACTGCTGCTTAGCTACAGCACCACAAAACTCTTTGTTGGGAGCTCTTCACTCTGTTAGAGAATACAAAATATTTGATCCTTTTCCCTTGATGTCGACAGGGCTTTAACTTCATAGACAGTGGAGGCTGACCCATGATAACGTTGTTTGATCTTGTAATTCCTAACAAATTTTAGCATGGTGTGATGAGGTTTCTCTGCCCCTGGAATACCCCCAGATGTGCAGGAGCTCTCCCCAAGGCCAAGGTAGTGGTTATGGACAGAACTGCAAGGCTGGTCAATGAGATGCATAACAAACAGCTTGAACTCCAGGAGGAGCACACTAAATTGCTCTTACACCCCAAGTGCCTCATCATCACTGCTACTTGCCTTTGCTAAATCTAGCTGCTTTTTCTCTGTCCTCAACAGAATACAGAGGGTAAAAGGAGTGAGTCTGGCAATGAAGTCGCAGCTTCACGGTCTTAGGTAGGGAAAGATGAGAGCAATTTCCTTCTTTCCTATCGAAACTGGATGGTCAGGTTATGTTTTTCATCATGGTCAAGTGGCACTACAGGACATCAAGCCTGTGGGTTTTTGGTTTATTTTTTTCCAAAATTTATTAATGATCTTTATGCATATTGAAATTATTTATCTTGCTTATAGAGCTGCATGAATCCTGGGCATCTTTTCTAATTACTCATGTACTGAAATGTTTGGAATTGCAATGGTTTTTTTTTTGCTTAGGGTTTAAACATTGTATTTGGACAATATTCCATTAAGACCATTTATTAATAAAACACATAATCCTTTGAGTTTTAAAACAATTTGGCTATCACTATTTGCTGAGTTGACATCTGCTCACAAAAAGTTTAACTTCAGTGAGACAGGCTCTTTTCTTGTTTGGAATGACTGTGGCTTGTACTGTGCAGCTCTATTTCCTGAAAGTTTTGACCCAATAGATTTATATTGGTCTGTTTGGTAAAGCTGGTGAAATGAAAAATATCCATTTTTTGTTCAAAGGCTTTTTCTTTTTTGGTCCAATTTCTTGCTTCTTTAATGACTCTTATTATGTGATTTAAAAGCTCATCAGTGTCCTATGGCAGTAAATGTCTTCAGCAAATCCATATCTTCTGTTTTCATGGCTGCTGAGCTGTGGCAGATGTTTATGCAAAGCAAATACTAAGAACATAAAGAAGCCATATCACAAACAAGAAGTTATTTGTGCCACAGAATGTGTCATTTTTATTATACTCTAACACATTGGAGGAGATACAGACACACTAAACCAGAATGTACTTGGTCAGCAAAGGTGATGTGCCGGTTTGGCCAAATTTAGAAATATAGCCTCTGAGAGAAGGCAGGTCACCACCCCTCCCCCACCAGGTTTGGGAAAAAATAAATTTTCCTGGAAGGAAAGTGAAAGAGATAAAAACTATTTATTTAGCAAACACATGGGAAAAGGAAAATAATGATAAATAACAAAATTCTCTTGCTGTGGAGAAAAAACCTGGGAAAGTGTTAAGAGTCCTCCCTTTGGTCTCCTCAGAGCTGGGGCTTGGCCCAGGGCCAGGCCCTCTGTGCTCAGTGGAAAGTCCTCCCGATGTTCTGATAGTGAAGCAGTTCAGTGGAAAAGGGAGAAAAACCGAAATTCCAGGGAAGGAAAAAAGTTCAACTCTCAGTCTCTCTCCAGAGAAAAAGAAACTGAAAATCTGGCCAAAAGCTGACTGGAAAGCAGCAAGCTAGGTGCTTCCTCGCTCCCCTGCCGCAGCTGAAAAAAAAGTTTCTATCTCTGTGTGACCTTGAACAAGCTGCAAACTGCTTTGAAGAAGTTTTGTTGAAGCTTTCCTTCCCCCTCTCAGGCTCAGTTTAAAGACATAGATAGGCACAAGAATTAATTCCGGGGCATAGGGCAGCGATATGGGATACACATCATAAAGTCACCCCAAGACAGGTGATGAAAACATTTGTTGTCCATTCCTGTTTAGCTCCAATAGTTTACACCATGCTAATTGCATTAAGGAACACCTTCTGTTTCAGTGTGCATTGGAATTCCATGGATCCAATAGGCATTGCATATCCATGATCCAACAAGCTTTCCAATAATAATACAGTACACTGGTTTTTATATTTCTGTTTGGTTTGTGTCTTTCTATTTGCTAATATTTTGATGAAAACAAATTTTGGGTGAACAATTGTTTGGATTAGTCTAGTTTGCTATCCAAACTTAGCAGTTACTTTCCAGTGTGTGCATCCAGGATAAGTACCCTTTCTAAATCACAAGGAACAACACAGAATGCAACCACTGTGAAAAGCAAAAAACCTTACTTAAACCTCACATGTGAACATTTACCATTTATGCTGTTAGAGCAGGGGCTGTATCTTCAGAGCTGCCCTTGATAATGATGTTCACTTTTTACAGAAGCGGAAGGAGAGCACAACTTACACAGCTGAGGTGGCCTCTTCCTGTGACCTCCAGTGGCCAACCAACACAGGTTCACGACAACGTTTTCCACAGCAAGTCCTACCAATCAAATCCCAGCTTATTGAATCTTATTCAAGAGGCCTTTATCTTTCTTTTAAAATCAAGTATTTCTAGTCTGACCTTCTAAAAAAGTTCAAAGCTTAAAGCTGCTTGAATTGTTAAAGTTTAAAACTGGGAAGCAAGTAAAAAAGACAAGCAAAACATTTATTTGCCTCATGGTTATAGGTGTTTGGCACTGGCAATATTTACAGCTTTTTACTATTCTTTGAGAATAATGATGTCTAAGACTCTGAAACTAGAAAGATTTGCACAACTGTGTGTCCCCCTTTCGTTGTTGATTCCAGTGCTTTCAGCTTCAATCTGGAGATGCATTTACATTTCTAGTTGTTCCTGGGTCTCCTGTCATACTGTCCTCACCCGCAACAGTCTTTACTGCAGTCATGAATGTTCAGATAAAAGCTACTAGTCTTCTCCTGCTAAGGGTATGAGGAAGGACATATGCAAACATAGGAACTGACTCAAAAAAATAACTAGGACTCTTATGCTTTCCTTTCAGTATCTAAAAGCTCTTGGCCAAGAACAGATTGAAAAGCAATAGGAGTGTGGCTATCACATCATAAAATCTGCTTTCTGGCCTAGTTCCCCTATTTAGTCTACCAACCCCAGAAGGCTTGAAGTAATTCTTGCCTTCCTTCTTCATGCTTTTGGTTTTTAAATGGGAAACCATTGGCATCTTTCTTACAAGAAGTCAAAAGGAAGGGAATGCAAGTGATGCTGGCAAAGGAGCCACCAATAATCAGGGGAAATGACCTTACAAAGAGATTCTCTCCTGTCTGTCACCACTATCCTATGTGAGGGAGAAAGCAGCACTAGCAGGAGACAATCTGCTATATTGTTTCTGCTTCTAGATCAATAAATTAAGTCTCTGCAGCTCCCCTGGAAGATATCCTGCTGTCATTGTGACCTCACTCTAGCACATTCAAGTCAAAGTGAGATTAGTATCTAGCAGCAGCTACTTAATCATGAGCAACAACAACAGTCACCCTGGCTACCTTCACCTGGGATCAGGTTTTTAAATCACGAAGCAGATAGAGTTGCTGAGCTTTTCACCCAGAATGTAAATTAAAGGTAATTTATTAACATGGAGTCAAATCTAGAAAAACAAAAAGTTAGCTGATTTTTTTCCACTGTTATGTAGAAGATTTCTGCTTAACAGAGATTCTCATTGCCCAAGTCAGGGAAACGCAATTGTACAATGCCCTGAACATAGAATTAAATGTAGTAAAATATGCAACTAAAAGAAATTCTTGGTGTCCTGTGTTTTAGCCTAAAACTCTTCACACAGTTGATGATTTCTGTTGACATTGGTTGTTTACTCCCTCAAAGTAAACAATCCTGCGCAGCAAATCTTGGGAGGAAAAAAAAGAAAGAAAGAAAAAAGAAAAAGGGAAAAAGAGGGAGGAAACAAGTCTATAATGATTCAAATCTTCAGGCAGTCAGGATTTTATGTAGTTGCATATGTGGAAACAACAGTTTTGGAATCTCTTGGCTGTTGATTTTGTTTCTTTGTTTAAGGTTTGAATAAATAACTCAGTGATATCTGTGATTCTTTGGTATCTCAACTCTTATTAATTCAAAATTTCCAGGAGAGTTGGTCTGACAGTTTTGTAGGATTATTTAAATAAAAAAGCTGTGAAGTTGTCTTTCGAAGCTTGTGAAGAGATTTGTATCTTTTACTGCTGAAGAAGGTTGATGCCAAATGAACACAGTCTAGGCTCCACAAACACAATTTAAATCTCTCTGGGGAGTATGAATATTTGGCACCTAATTTGGTCAAGATATCTATTTCTGGTTCCTCCTAAGACGGATTCAGAGCTTCAAAGTCACAAGTTTACTCTGACTCACTGTACAAACCCTCTCTTTTTCCACTACACTGGAAGGTCATCAATAGAGAATAACCTAGTTTTTGCGTCCAGGTAATGTGCCCAACACAAGAACATTCTGGCGATATGCGTTCTCTTCTCTTAGTCAATTTCCATTAATTCTTTTTTTTTTTTTAATCCTGTGTAATGGCTGGGTAATATCACAACCACTTTTTCTATCAGATGATGGGTGGCCTATTTAAACTTTTTCTGTTGCCCAGTGATCTATCTTTATTTTTGGTGGAAAAATGACAGTTTGCACACAAGGGAGTATCTGGGCCATTGCTGCATCAAGTAGAGACATCAGTGGAAGGCTATAGAATAATTTACTGAATAAGTGATTGCTAAGGGCATTGTCTTTTTTCTAAGTAATGTAAAAAAACAAAAACTGATCCAGAAGCTTTTTTATTTTTTTGTCTTCACTCTTGGGAAGTAGTTGTTTTGGCATATTTACATGGCAATGAAGTGTTTAGTATATTCTTTCACATCTTATTCTGGTTTTGTGGTTCTTTGGCAAGTGATTAAGCCCTTTTTTACATGCAGCACAAGTTTCGGTTGCCACCGACCCCATCAGTGGAGTTTATGGAAACCATAGCTGGAGAATTTGGTAAGATACTCCTAGGATGCAAAAAACATTACATCAAGATGAAAGTTAAGCACTAAATTAAGGAATGTGAGATGCTTTCACAGACTGAAGAGAATTATAAACTAAAAAGAAAGAACTGATTAGAGAGCAAATTGCAATCAGAATGTTCTAAGACTAATGTCAGCATTAAAATTCACTATGGGGTAGACTCAAATTTAGAATTGATCCCAGACAGGGCAGATGATTCATAACAGTCTTGTAATATGGCATTCTCGCTAAAACTGGACAGATTCCATACATTGTTGCAACCCCAGAAATCCGAGTAATAAAAGATGCACAATGTTTAATTGGAGTTGGCAGTTAAACAAAACATAGCAATGCTGCCACATTTAAATTGATGTCATTTTAAATGATTACATGGTAGAAGATTTCCCACTGTTTATCTGCAGATATTTTGCAAAAATAAAGAAAAATAATGACTCCCATGACCATGGGGCATAGACTGCTGTTTTTCCCTTCTATTTACAGCACAGACCATAGGAGGGAAATTATGCAAGAAAAGCAGCTCATCCATTTTCAAGCCAGGGGTTTCAATTGCAAATGCAGTGTGACAGCAGACATTTTCCTCTGTCAAAAAGTGATAAAGTAACTGAAAAGGAAGAAAATGGGGCCTGCAAATGAATTGGTGATTCAGGAAAAAAAAAGACAGAAGTAGGAGTCAGTGACTGGGAAGCCTGAGATGCTGCTTTGTGAGATGAATACATATAAAATAGGTGGGCTTGGCCAATCCCATGCTTTTGGTTTCAATTTTTTGACCAAACTGATGTTCAGGGAGTAGTACAGATGCACTCATTTCTAGTGGTCTGCAGCCATCTAGTTCACATCCCTTCTGAAACACTAGAGCATAGATGTGTCTGCATTCTTAGCAGTGCCAGCTCTAATTGCTCTTAAAGGTGATACAGGCTTTTAGAGACACAAGAGCTTCAAACTATCAGGATGCCAGAAAGGAAGGGCACCTTCTGATCTATACTGACATGCTGGGATTGTGTACTAGCACTTGCCTGGCAATAGGACTGTCTGGGAATAATACTCTGAAATTCAATCTTCTATCTCAAATTACTCCTCAAGGGTTTCTTAAAATGTTTTCATGAAGTTGTAGAATCTCCTCAGTAATGTTTGCGGTCTCTCCAGTTGCTTTCTTATTTGTGAATAATACATGGCTCACCATCACCATAAGTAATTACTTGGGAGCCTGAAACATCTATTTCTATTCAGATGATCCATTAGTTTCATTGTTCCTTTTTGTTAGCATCCTGCATACATCTGAAAAAACTTACTCTTGAGCCAGTTATGATGCAAATAATTGTTACTGGCTTGAGCAAACTCATGAGCCAGACAGCTACAGGAAAAAAGGGCAATATCTTGCCTATTACTCATTTACTTATAGCAAGTGATCTCCTTCAACAACATACATACAGTCAAAATGTCCCTCTGAAACATATTTCTCATCAAGAAGCTTGAATGCATCAGAGAGTAACTAGATTTCAGTCCAGGTAAACAACAGCATTTCTAGAATTTGACACCTGATGCCCATGTGATTTGTACTTCAAAACATTTGTGCAGTGCAGTAAGACTGGCAAAGCCAAACATCTGATCAGCTCCATGGTTTTTTTTCAATCACAGAACTAAAAAAAGGCTTATCAAGAGTTTCTTCTCCGTGCCAGTGGACAAATTACTCAGTTGCCAAATTTTTTGAAAGATCTGGTTATTCTCAAAGACCTGAGGGGGAGAAAGTCATCAGGGAAGATGTCACAGTTTTATCCTTATCTATTGAGACAGGGCTGTGACTGGGTAAGCAAGCTCACTGCCTTGCTCTCTTGCCTTGCCTACCTGGTACAGGCCAACATTCAACAGACTTGTTTTGTAACGTCACACTCCAATATTCCAGCTGGTCTTTTAACAAGTTACAGAGGAAGAAGGTAATTGTCAAGCCTTTCCCATGTCTGGGACAAAATTAGAAGCATTCTGTAAGGGTTTACAAACACGGTGTGTTGACCTAGTTCTCGTCGTGCTCACTGCGAGCCTGGATCGGCTTAGTTTACCTGGAAATGTGAAGAGAAAAAAAGAAAAAAACAAAAAACAAGCGGAAAGACAAGAACGGACTGAGATAACAACTTAACAGTTGTTAAAAGACAATGCCAGGACAGGAAAATGCCTGGGGATTCAAAGATCTAAAAAATAAAGCTAAAAAAGAAAAAAAATCTGGCAGATTTTAAAAGGAAGGTTTTTTCCAAAATAAATATTCTTTGGTTTTAAAAAAGCTTTTTAGTTATTGAATACCCCTTGCCTCTAACTTTCAAAGAAAGAATGGCCAGGGCAAACATGGTCCAGTGTGCTGTGTAAATACAACAGATAAACAGGACACTGAAGTAGAAGAAGTAGAGGATTTGAGAATCTCATCTTGGATTCAAACATAAGTGCCTGGTAAAAGACAGTCTAATAAGAAAACAGACAAGGTGCAACTGAACAATAATGTCCTGTAAAAAAAATGGATTTGCTGGTAAACTACTTACTGCTTTTCAAAGGAAGGGTCAGACATCTGTGCTAGTCAAATAGAGTGAAAAGGGACGATCTTTTACTTCATGATTTGTATCTGGAAAAACTGGTATATACAAAGCAAGAAAAATATTCTAGTGTCTAGAAAAGAAATCTTTCTTACATTTAGTTTCTTCACTTTCTCACAAAAATTAATTTATTATTTTATTCTAGTACTCAAGTACATAGATCTTGCAACAAATTGAAAACATGTAACTAAGACACAAATAATAACAAATAAATTGCTTCTCTTTCACAAGAGGAGCTTTCCCACAGGGAATAATCATCATCACAACCTTTATCTCCCACTCAAGCAAACCTCAAGGATGACTCAGTCCAGTTTAACCCTCCCCTTCTCTCCACTGTCTGTCCAAACAAAGGAGATTTACAGTGGGCAGTTGTAAGAGCCTGAAATAACCTGATATCCCTCCTTTGCTGAGTATCTTCTCCTTGTACTCTATCTTGAAATGAAGTCATAGCCCTAAATTTGTGATATCCCATTCATTTCCATGGAAACAGATTACCAGTTCACAGGTGTTTATGGCTTCACTGCTACATAAAGACGAGGAACTGATCTCTATGAAAGAAAGCTCTCCCTGGAAACAGCAGCAATAGACGTGGTTTCTGATAGAAATAGACGTATTATCACATTTCTCATTTCCCTTTAAATTCCAATTGACATGCCTGAGACTGGATGCATGGCTGCACTTACATCTTTGTAATTAGTGATGCTTTATTCATAGCGATTCATACCCGCTCTGAAAGACGTTATTTCAGGGCTCCGTTCTACCTTACTTCCTCTTACTTCTGGATTTTCAATTTTTCCTCTTTCACAAGAGGAAAGTCAGAAAGCAAGCATCCTTCTCCACCTTCCATCCTAACTTTTCTCCCGTCATCCATCTTAGCTTTCAGAATCCTCTCCAGCATTATTCATCCCTCATGCCTTTCAATGATCCTTTACAGGTGTCTCTTTTAATTTTGCATCTTATGTCATTTATCCTAGTTTACTAAAAAGCATGGAGACATCCAAGAGGTAGAGGCCTGTCATAGTACCAAAATGAACTAGATTCTGCCTAGTTCAGTAGTTTGGAGTTTGACCCAAATCTTTCAGTCCCAGGGATTATCACCAGTATTTTCCTTGGATTTCTCTTTCCAGCTTTCCATCGCTTGGTTACATTGCTGCAAATTAGGGCTGCCCTCAGGCTGTCCTGATTTTCACTCAAGCTGCCACTTGCCCATTGAGCTGTTTGGAAATGTTGATGTTGGCTGCAGTATAGGCTCGCTCCAACTGTTCATCCACATCTTTTCATCTAGAAGCCACAGGACACTGAATGGGAACAAATGTGTGGTCATTTGTCTTCATAATTGCTTGTAAAGGACCTTGGTGGTCCTGCGCAAGTGTTTCAAAAATATCTCCCCTTCCCGAGTGACTCTGTACCAAATGGCCTGGTGTGAGCTACACCTGTGCTTTCCTTGTGTGCTTCTGGGCTATAAGAATTTTTATTTCCATTTGCCTTGCTGCAGCTGTTCATGCTGCTGATGAGAAGAGAAGTTTGCCAGGGCAGAACCTGCTGTTGCTTAAAAGGAAACCCCAAGTGACCTACTCTCACAGTCAGGCTGTAGACAGGATGAACACTCTGAGATCTGACAGAGACTGCAGAAGCAAGGGACAAGAAAGCATTGATCTAATGAGTCTTTCATCTGAGGAAAGCTGCCCAGTGGGGAGACAGCGTGGGATGACAGAATCAAACAAGTGTCTGAGCTCTGGTTGAAGGCAAGGGAAAGGGGATGTTTATAAACCAGGAGCAGCTGCACAGCAGTCCCTCTGTCCTGGAGCTGAGCACACCTGCCCCTGAGTCATTCACCAGGATGTAAATCCAGGGTGATACTCTGTGATATTAAGTTCAAGGCAAGAGTGAAGTTTGGCCGTTGTGCTACCTGCCTTCTAGATGGCAACCTGCAAACAAACCGCTGACACAGTGAATCCGAAGAAAAGCAGTGAAGTGGATGAGGGATCTGGAGCAAAAGTCATATGAGGAGTGGCTGACTGAACTGGGGTTGTTTTAGCTGGAGAAAAGAAAGCTCAGGTGGGACCTTACTGCTCTCTGAAACTACCTGAAAGGAGGTTGTACTGAAGTGGGGACTGGTTTCTTCTCCCAGGTAAAAAGAAATGGTCTATAGCTGTGCCAGGAAAAGTTTAGATTGGATATTAGGATAAAATTCTTCACTGAAAGGGTGGTCAAGCATTGGAACAGGCTGCCCAGGGAAGTAGTTGAGTCATTATCCCAGGGAAGTGGTTGAGTCATTAACCCCTGAGGTATTCAAAAGTCATGTATGCATGGTGCTTATGGACATGGCTGAGTGGTGACCTTGGCAGTACTAGTTTCACTGCTGAGTTCAGTGATCTTAAAGATCCTTTCCAACCTGAATGATTCTATGATTTTATGTGATAGACTCAAGGGTATAGGGGTAAGAACAGAAAAAGTGGAAGAGCAAAGAAAGTCAGATGTGAATGATCCACACATCTCCATTTGTTTCTTCCAGGAATATGTATTTTAATGCTCTCAGCACCAAAGACACAAAAATCTGCTCTAAGTCAGAACACATTAAAATATTACCATCTATAAATTTTGCAAAACAACTTTAAACAGAAGATGAAATACATACCAAATTAATATATAGACAGAAAATATGATAGCAAAATACGAGGCCATTTTGTTGGTATACTATTTATTAATATACTGTTGAGCTGTCTTCAGTGTAAAAGAGGGGCCTCTGATCATAAAAATGTTCCCAGGGAAGGCCATGACACTACTTGTCTGTGTAATGATAGCAAGTTTGTGCTGTACTTTGGTAGCAGACTATCAGAAACCTTTGTTTGTTTTATCAGCTATTTCATTATGATTTAATATCACAAATAATTCATGGATGTAACCTGAAAAGCACATTTTCATTTTGGTAGGCATTGTGGAAGCTTCTCACGACAGCTTTTCACCTTATGTGAATGTCTTTTATTAGACATTTCCATCAGCTAGTTTCACAAATGGCATAAATAATATGTGTGGCCTTGGTTCATTATACTCGCATTACAAAAGACTAAATGGAGGTTGAACTCCACATCTTTACTGCAGTACCTACAATATTTCTTGCTACTCAAAACACCTTGACTATTCATCATCAAGTATGGAAGCTATCTGCTGTCACTCGAAGCACCCTCTAAATAAGCAGAAGGGCTTGATTTGCTCTCTTGTCTGTATCACTCATCTAAGTGGTCGTTCATGACACTATAAACCACATATTTTTTTGAATTCTTACAGTTCACTTCCTTGAATAAAAGTACCGACATAAATTACCTGCTTTAGGAAAGTGTTGAACATCTGTGGTACCTAGTTGACCTTGGGTGTGCCTGAACAATCCCCTTTTGGTCATTGGTATCCCAGCTGAGGAACTTTAGGAATAGAGATATGTGATAAAGGTGATTCAAACTACACAAAAGTGTAGAAGAGACATGTGACCAGCCGCAGCAGTGAATCCCTGGCAGGTGGAAGCCCTGCTGAAACAGGGTTCTCTGGACAAACAGCAAGGTCTGGTTTCTGCAACCTACATCAGCTTTATTCTCTAAATCACACTGTCAATTCAAACTGTGGGAGATAAGTGCAACTGGCAAAATATGGGGCCAGGACTTTTCCCTTCACGGGAAGCATTGCATTTAATAAAGAGGTTTTTTTCATCCACATAAACACCTAAATAACAAAGACCCTTATGTTGGTAGGAATTAAGCTGTTCTAGCTGCAATCTCGGCCACTCTGTTGCTGTGGAGCTAATCCTAACACAGGAGAAAAGATCCTGCCTTTTTGCTTTATTCCCTGGACAACCAACCTATATAAACAAACTGCTACCTCATTCCCATTGATGGAAAGTGGCCTTACCAGTGGTGCCAGAAGGGCACAATTGAGCCCGTGTCAAAAGAACA
This sequence comes from Corvus moneduloides, assembly GCF_009650955.1. Taxonomy (NCBI): domain Eukaryota; kingdom Metazoa; phylum Chordata; class Aves; order Passeriformes; family Corvidae; genus Corvus; species Corvus moneduloides. The sequence continues at coordinate 124,392,143 of NC_045476.1, read as the reverse complement.
AATGGTGTCAGCACATTTCTTAAGAATCTGGATGACAACATCACAACAACACATTAGCCTTGATACAGAAACACAAAAACTTCATTTTAATTATCGGACAGAAATGTGCACAGAGGCAGATTTGGTTTCTGGGTCATGAGGGGCACAATACAACATGTCCAGAGCACAGGCTGTTTTTAACCTGCTTGTCCACGCCCCATGGCTTTCCTTCCCTTTGGCTTATGTATTTGTCTTCCTCCTGTTTTATTCTTTCCCCTCTGAGCTCCTCTCCTCCTGTACAGTTACCTCCAGTTTCACCAGCTCTTCAGTTCTTTACATCATCTCCCTTCCCTTCCCTTCCCGATTGGATAAATCTATTTGCCAGGTCAACAATATCTTTCTGCTTCCTTTAATATTTATAGTGACACTTACCTTTTTCCTCTTTCTTTCTCTGCTATCTTTGATTTGTTTCTCAAAACTACTGCTCTTCTTTTCATAAAGTATCCCAACACCAAGAGAAAAAATAATAATACAACCTGATTTTTCTCATCTTATTTACATTCCTATTCACAACTCTTTCCTCCCTCCCATCCTAAGTTTCTTTTCTTTTTTTTTCTCCTCATACCTGCTCTGTCATTAAAGCTCTGTTCCGTGCCTTGTCACAGTCTCCTAAAAGTGTTTTTTCTTTTTTTTATCATCAAGTATTTTCACTTTCCTGGTGCTTTTCCCCCCTCCTGGTGCAAGGTTTATTGCCTGTCCCGTATTAAAAGTACTCTTGACTTCCCCTTGCTCCTCCAGCTACTGTTCTTTCTTCCTTTCATCTCCAAGCTCATCAAATAATCTCAGGTCACACATTTCAGTTCCATTGAAGATGCCTTCTTCCCCCTACACTCATCTTCAGACACACTTAATGTGCAATGTCCTCTAATCAAAATTTTAAGGAAAATATTCCATCCTTAGATATGCCCTTCACTTTTGTTGGGGCAATCTTAGTCTTTTTCTTGAAATTGCACTTCCTGTCACCAGCTGTTACTCTGGTGTTCCCTGGTCTTCTTACTCTCTTCAGCGTATCTGTCAGAAGCATGTCCTTGCCTTCCCTTACCTCTCAGTGGGGATCCTAAATGTGTCTGTCCTTGCTTCCATTCTCACTCATCTTTGTATCTTACCTCTGTTTAATCTCGTCAACAGAGTACAAATTCAATTATCCTCTCAATACAGATGACCTACAAATCTCTTTCCCTGCCCAAGATCTCTCCTTTAAAATCTTAGCTGAGTATCATGGTTGCACCAAAGTCTCATTAGCTGCAATACTGTTAATCCTGTTTGTGAGTTCTTCTCTGCATCAAACATTAACTCTGTCCCCTGAAATCTCATCATGAGGTAGCACTTCCTCATTTTTTTCTCAGTCAGTGTGATGTCTGTTAGCTCCCACTTCCAGCTAGTTCCTGTTATCACTCTGTGGCATTCATTTATTATTGGTTAACACATATTGCAACTTAATTTTACTGGGAATTAAAAATCTGAGTACTTTTAGAACTAGATTTAAACTTGAACATGCTTAAGAGCTTACTTCCCAGCTGAGTGGTGTGAGAAAAGAGACAACTCTTAGTTAAATAAGAAATTAAAATAATTTATTGAAAACAGAAAAATTGAAAAATTACAGAAATTAGAAAAATATAAAAATTTGGGATCCTATGGCTCGATAGATGGTATGCCCCAGGAGCGCAGGGATCTGAGATCTTCTGGCTGAGACAGCACTGGACCTCAGGTAGAGAAAAAGGACTTGCAGTGCTGAGCTGACTTTTGGCTGGTCCAAAAGTTAAAAAAAAATATTAAAGGCTCCTTAATAGGAGTAAGGCTTTTAATGCCCAGCACTGATGTCCACCACAACCAGCCTGCAAAGAACTCTCACCACTCTCACCGCTCTCTCTCTTTTTGAGGCCTGTCTCATTGTTTTATAGTGCCTTTGCTCCGCCCTAGCCTGCCCACAGCCCGCCCCTTCAGTTTAAAGTGATTGGTGCTTTCCCTTTGACAGATCATCTCCATCCACCAATGGCTCGTCGTTGTCAGAGGGGTGGTATCAGTTGAGATAAGGGTGCTAAAATGCCTTCATTAAAATTCAGGTTGTCGTGGGGCTTGCCTGCAGGGTAATGGCTAAGGGACTAAAAATAGCTGCTGGCTGTTAGAACTGGGGTTTTTGGAGTTAGCCCTTGGACCGAAGTGCAAGTAAAAACACCTAAAAAAATATTAAAATACATCCAACACATCTTAAAACACTTGTAAAAGTATACAGTAAACACAGGAAAGATAACTCTTATGGTGTACAGGTGGTTTGAAGTTTGAAAAGGGATCATAAGTTGGGGATTTTTAACTGGGGAATTTTTAACTGGGAATGGTGCAACTCTCTTAATAAACTACTTTGAACAATTAAAAACACTGCTAATGGAACTTTATTTTTGTACCTGGGCTGATGGGTTAATTTTAACATTCAATTTAAAAATATTTAATTCATAAAGCGCTTAATATGCAAAGACCAAGCACAATTAGGGATTTCATGTATGACAAGCGGCAAGCTATGTAGAATTTCAAAATAAATATTGTCTATTTATTATAAGATATATATTGAAAATATACATTCTCTGTCCTTTGAGATACTACGTCTTATCAGTTATCCAGTCCAATCACTTATCATCATATCTCAGCCAGTTCAATAAAACTTTCTAAAGCTTATCATCATCCAGCTAGATCAGATGTCATTTGACAAGTACCGAGCCCTTCCTTTCGAAACCCTTACCTTGCTGCCATCTCTGTCTACCTCTTCAGCAGATGTCTTAAGCATTCTCTCCGCCTACTGCCATCCTACCTGTTTTTGATGCTAATCAGCCCTGAGTGCTTGCCCTTTCACCATCTCCTTGTTCAAATTTGAAATGAACATTTCTGTGCTGTCTTCTATACAGCCCCTTATACACAATGGGCAACCCACAAGTATGTGCAAAGGTTATTAATTTTCTCTAAAAGCCATGTTAAAACATTCCTTTCCTTTGTAGTCTTGGAAAAAAAACACTGTAAAGGAGAGCTTCTACTACGGTAGGGCTACTGGCATGGACCAATATTATTTCAATGTTTGTTAATTTGTTGTTCTATTTATTGTGTCATGACCTATACTTGACAGAATTTTTTTTGGATCAGGGATCATCTGTTCTGTCCTGGTACAGGATGTTACAAAACAGCATAGACAGCTACCACTTACCATGTGTAGGAACAACAATTTTAGCATGTTGTCCTGAAATAAACTGTCAACTTCTGCTACTATTATTCATCTTATGTAGGGAAAACGAGGAGCAGGTCTTATAGCAAGTTAATTAGCAGTCTCTGTTAAAGGAAAATATGTTTAACTGAGTTTTCTGTTGTTCTCAGCAGGCTCCCCAAGGCAGCAATCCTGGGTGTGCAAACATTGTTGATTAGAGGCTGGTGGAGCATCTCCAGCCTCTGCCTCATGATGCACTGAGAGGTGAGGAAGGCAGGTCTCTGCCTATTTATTGCGCAAGCAGAGATGATAATTTAATCCCTGAATCCAGTGACTTTCACTTGTAAAATCATAAATAGATATTTAGAGAGAAAAATGTTGTTTGTAGCAATGAAATAGCAGGATATCAGCAGCAGCATGGGTGTTTTTCCACAAGGGCAGCCAAGTGTACCAGAGTCACCCAGAAATCTTTAGCCTCAGTGCTTCTCATCACACTCAGTCGGTGGTCTCCTGAAATTCAGTTTTTGGGCTCTGTCCCAATAACTTGGATGACAAATAGCATTTTTTCAAGTGTGTGTACCACTATGATTTGGCAGTATGCCCAGCAGATTCCACCAAGGAAAAGCTGCAGAATAGGAAGGATGGACCTGGATCTGTATTATATTTTCAGATAACGAGAAACACGAGCCCTCTGAAACATTTCAGAGGATATCAAATGGCTTTTTTTTTTTTTTCCATTTATCAGAAAAAAGAAAATAAAGTACTAACTTGGATTCCAAACACTATTTTCCACACAGGGACAGGTATTTAGGGGATACACATTTCTTCCCTCAGTTCAACAAGCCCTCAAACTAGTACCAAAAAAGTACTAGTATCAAAAATGTGTTACCTCAAGTAAACACCCACAGCACATATTTCTCTGAATTGGTGATGATTCAACAGTGGTTGAAAGAGGGCAGAGCTGTGATGCACTCTCTGGCACACGTTGTTGAGTATCTCCTCTATGGGTAACAAGCTTTTGTTTGTATCAAATTAAAAAATAAATTTTAAAAAATTGTGAGAGAAAAGCTGTATATGTGCCTATATGGGAAATTAGATCCATACATGAGATTAGATCTATAGGACAAGTCTATTTCAGTCATTTGCTATTCAGGCCAATTTATGAGCAGGTCTAACAGAGTGGAGTTCCAGCTCAGTGCACACACTCTGATTATTGGTCTACAGAGAGAAGAACTGCAATGATAAGTTGATATTTCACTGTATTAGTTATTCAAATCATGCTTCTTGGTCCATCTTTTACATTAACTTCCACCATAATAATTCTGGTTTGTGGAATACATTTGACATCTATCAATCTATCAATCTATCTATCTATCTCCTAATTAAACACTAGTCAAATATGCTAGTTAGCTTGACATTAGTTTAACACTAGTTAAAAAATTAGTGTTCGTTTTGGTGTTTCTCTGAAAGAATTTCAGTATGAGATATTTTCTGCTTGGGATGTCATTCACTTGAGTTCATGCTAAGAAAGACAATAAAATTAAGTAGCAGCTTGTCATTAGAAGCTTATATATTTCATATTCAGTACACACATGCTTCTTAATCCTAAATAAATTATTTTAATCACAATTTAACTATGCAGCTGCCCTATTAAATTAGAATTAGGGGCTAGAGTCGACAATGCAACTAGTCAGAGTTTCACCATCTGCAGATCAGGCTTTGCATGCCCTACTGGGTATTTTTATAATATTTTAATTTTAAAAGTAGTAATCACCTATGGATATTTAAAACACCTCTGACAGTTGGGACTTATCTATGATTAATGGCTAACCAGGTGTCCCCTTCACTCGTCTGTTTAATTTAGTCATCACTTGCCTGTGTAATTCAGTCATCGTTTAGTGATAAATTGCAGAAAAAAATGTTTTGTTGGTAGAGTAAAAATGAAAGGTGGTAGTTTCTGATATGGAGAGATGCTGAAGATTCACACCTTGACACTGTCCCACACAACATCCTTATCTCTACACTGGAGAGGTATGAATTTGACAGATAGACCACTCAGTGGATAAGGAATTGGCTAGATGGTCGCTCTCAAAGTATTGCAGTCAGTGGCCCCGTAATTCCAAGTAGAGGTTGGTGATGAGTGGCATGGCTCAGGGGTTGATGCTGGGACCAATGATGTTAAACATCTTTGCTGGTGACATGGGCACTGGGGTCCAGTGCACCCTCAGCAAGTTCGCTGGCAACACCAAGCTGTGGTGCAGTTGACTTGCTGGAGGGAAGGAATGCCATCCAGGGGGACCTGGACAGGCTTGAGATGTGGGCCCATGTGAACTTCAAGGAGTTCAACTAGAGCAAGTGCAAGGTCCAGAACATGAGGCAAGGCAATCCCAGGCACAAATACAGGCTGGGCAGAGAATGAATTGAGAGCAGGTCTGAGGCGAAGGACTTGGGTGTGTTGGTTGATGGAAAGCTCAACATGACCCAGCAATGTGCACACACAGCCCAGAAAGCTAACCCTGTCCTGGGCTGCATCAGAAGTGTGGCCAGCAGGGTGGTTCTGCCCCTCTCTACTCTGCTCTCATCACACCCCACCTGGAGTACAGCTCTGGTGCCCCCAGCTTAAGAGGGACACGGACCTGTTGGAATGGGTCTAGAGGAGGGTGAGGAAGATGATCAGAGGGCTGGAGCACCTCTCCTATGACAACAGACAGAGAGCTGCGGTTGTTCAGCCTGGCAAAGAGAAGGCTCAGGAGAGACCTTACGGTACTTAACATGGGCCTACAAGAAAGCTGGAGAGGGAATTTTGACAAGTGCATGTCATGATAGGACAAGGGGCAATGGCTTTAAACTGAATGAAGGTAGGTTTAGATTGGATACAAGGCAGAATTTTTTTAAGATGAGGGTGGTGAGGAAGTAGAACAGGTTGTTAAGAAAGGTTGTGGATGACGCATCCCTGGAAGTGTTCAAGGCCAGATTGGATGGGGCTTTGAGCAACCTTTTCTAGTGGAAGTTATCACTCCTGTGGGGGGGTTTGAACTAGATGATCTTGACTTCCAACCCAAACCATTCGTTGATTCTACTGATGCCTTAGGTTTTAACTTTTGTATTTTTCAAATCCTGTACTGCTTGGTGTGTGACTCTGAAGTTTCTCGTAGCCTTTTAATTTCTGCTCTCTCGTGCTAGGTAGACATAACAAAGCCTCTCTGGGCCTGCTCTTCAAGGACACCCCGACTGTCCTAGGTCCAAAAAGTATAAACCAAAGAGCCTCTAAGGGGGGATAAGCTGAGGGGAATTACATCATTAAACTGAAGCTTTAATTGGAGAATTAACCCTGATATGCAAATGAACCAAACCTATAAAAGTGTGAAGAACTCGTGACCTGTTGTCCATCTTGGGGTCCATGTTGGCAAAAGCCTCTGGCTCCCCAGGGTGTACCTTTGAAGGCCTTTCAAGTAAATACCTACTTTTATTCCTTTACTCCTGTCTAGTCTCTGTGTCTAGGAGACCTCTTAAGGCATCACTATGATCATTTATTAGAAACCTGGGAGTTGCAAACATAGAGGAGTTCACACAAAGCTATTTCTAAGCAATGTTCAGATGCCGAATGTTGAAGTGGCAGAAGTGAGTTCATGTGTTCCATATACTGAAGTTCTGATTCTGTCCTCAGACAAAATGCCCATTAATTTTACTGAATTTTTCCTGAAGTGAAATCTAAAGGACTAGATCATGCCTCTGCATGCATATTTACCTACATGAACCTTCATTGGCTATGGGGCATTTTTGTGGCAAGAATGGGATTTTAGCTTCTGGAGATAGCCAGAGATCCATGTGGTAGTGGCAGATATCACTCAGGATACTCTGGGGGAAATGCATCATTCTGAAGTGGCAGCTAGATGAGACTGTACACCTTGGAGCATATCAACTGGCAGTAAGCACTTCAGATAACCCCATCCCCATTTTCCACCATGTATTCAAACATGCATTTGGAAAGTGTAAAAATATGTAAAATAGGTAGACCTTGGCCATTCCCCTTTGTCAATTGCACCTTAAATACTAGAGATGTTTCTGCCCAACTTCACATGCTCAGCTGTCCTTTTTTAGCAGTTTTGCACAACTTTGCCCAAAGTTTATTCCCACTTCCTTCTGGAAGCAGAACTGAAACTCAGAAAAACTAAGTTATGTGTGAAATGTTCTGCAGAATTTCAGTAATTCCTGGTATGAAATGAACCTCACAGGTCAGGAAAAGAGTTCTCTTTCCCTTCACTGTACACCATTATTTTTATTACCACTCCCTGTTGAGTTACACATCTCCTTCTGAAGGCTTAACTGAACCTTGAACTAGCTTTAAATCTTCTCTGCCTCTAGTGAGGGGATACTGTTAAATTTCTGTATGGAGGGGAATATTCTCATTTCTCACAGACTGTACTTATCATGAAGGGGGAACCAAACATAAATAGAGAGGGAGGTGGTCCAGGTGTTATTAGTCCATCTCTCTTTTTCCATGAATTACCCTGAGGATCTCCCTTAGGCCAGGCACAGCAACTTTAAGACCACCTAGTGACTGGAATAGGGAGGGAGAATATTGGTTGAAAGCAGCTAAAAACCTGGAAACTAGGTACTTGGGATCATCTTAATATAATATAAAGTGTGTGGGCACAAGGCATTAAATTGTACAGCTGGGGATCAATAATCCTCAGCCTTAGGAGCACAAAATAAATGGAGGCTATAAGCAGGGCTACAGCATCATTCAGCAAACATTTGGCAGCCATTTCCATTCGAGAGCCAGGATACGATACTTGGGGAGCATTCCAGCTGCACATGACTGCTTTTATTTGTATGGCTTTGGCAGTATAGCTCCAGCAGCCTGCCTCCCTCATGCCTCAGTTTGGTTGCTACCGCTTTGGTGGTTTTTTTAAGGAATCATGTTTACTGCTTCCAAGTGCTAGATGATCTGTCTTCAGTGAACGTCAAAACTCTCTAACAGTCACTTCTGCTTTTGTCCCTCATATACGTGACCATACCTTTGCCTGTGGCTGCTTACACTTACTTGTGCTCTACTGTTTTGAACCAAATAAATACATTAAAACACATCTAACTTGAAACATGGTTTTAAGCTGTTTAAAGGGAGTCCATATTTGATGGTCAGGTCATTCTGAGGCAATGTTACCTAGTGTTGGCTTCTTGGCAAATTTGCTTGTTAGTTTGCATCTAGCCAACAGGCAGATCAAAAAGAAAAAGGCAACCACCTAAATGTACAGACTAATAAGAGATTTAGGATAACACTATCTTGAGGAAGAATACAATTTTCTCGGAAAATATGACACTGCAACTCAAAAAAGACATGAGCTGCTAAATACATTTTGAAACCTTGCAGGATCATGAGAACAAGACATGATACAATTGGTATCTCTGGATCATGTAATATATGTAATATATTACATGATCTCTGGATCATGTAATATCCATTACTTTTCTTCTTTCACTCCTGTTTGATGGACAGCCTCAGGAAATATTTCAGGGAACATGGAAGAAGACTTGTGGCACATGCAAAAAAGCATCCTTCGGATTTAAGTGCTAATTCCAAGGTTGACAAGGTTGAAGATCTCATTTCTTTCAGTTTGTGTTAAGTGTTTTTGCAGAGTTTGGTGGGCATGCTTTGAAACAGGAGCAGTTTGCAATGGATATAGACAAAATTTATTTTGCTGCGAGGAGAAACCTGCATTGGAACACAGAGCCAGCATGGTTGTGCCATCCCCATCGCTGGAGATTCAGCTGAAAAAGGTCCTGACATACTGGCCCTTACAGATGACCTTACATGGAACAGAAGGATGGACTAGAGACTCTCTGAGTCCCTCCCAACCTGAGTCACCATGTGATTCTTTGAGTCTGAATTGCTTCTTTGAGGAAACATTTTAGAAGCAAGTCCTTTAGAAGGTTTTACATAAGGTAACTGGAAGGAGTTGGAGGAAAAGCATCAACAAAACTCCTGGAACCAAGGAGAAGTTAGAGGTGAGAAAACTCTCTGTGTGAGGCAGGTACCTCTTCTCCCTTCTTCCTGTTCACGGTTACTCTTGCTGACCATTTGAATTACTAAGGGCATTTTCTTGTAGACAAGGTAGAGAGGGTCCATAACCATTAATTAAAAGATGGAGCTCAAGAAAGAGGCACTTTCTCTTTGTATCAGTGTTCAAACAAGGCAAAAGCATTTAAGAAAGGAAAAAAATGATGAAAAACCCAATCATTCTTCTAGGGTTGTCTTATATGTTGTATTAATGATTTATAACAACTATGATCTATGGGAGGAGGGTGAACACAATTGAAATTATGATGCCAAATTTTATTGTTATGTGAAAAAGGATGTCCATGAATCTTAGCTCCAGCTTCAGTCATCTGATGGAATAGAAATTATTGTTTGGGTTTCCAGCCCATTTCTCCAGGACCCAGATCTGTGATGTAAGATGCCCAAAGATAAGATCCATTCCCAGACAGGACATTAATTCAAGGAGCAGCCATTATTTTACCTGCTCACTTTATGATGGCTTTTTCTCCTTTCTTCTGTCTATCGCCTTCTGAATTTTTATTAAAATTTTATTATTATTACCACTTGTCTCATCATCATGCTTTACTTACTTGTTTACAAAAGACACTGCCCTACAACCTGTGTAATTGCATCCATTGGAAGTAGAGGGAATTAGCTCAAATGGTAGAGTGCTCACTCAGCAGGTGAGAGGTGGTGGTGTTGATGCCTGCATCCTACATTTTGGACCACTCAGTGGATAAGGAATTGGCTGGATGGTCACGCTCAAAGAGCTGTGGTCTACAGCTTGATGACCAGGGAGGGACCAGCAACAAGAGTGTGCCTCAGGGGTTCATACTGGGACCAGTATTATTTAGCATGAGAGGAACTTTTCACAAGGTCGTGTAGAGATTGGATAAGGGGTAATGACTTTAAACTCAAAGAGAGTAGGTTTAACTTACATATAGGGAAGAAACTTTTTACTGAGAATTTGGTGAGGCACTGGAATAGGTTGGCCAAAGAAGTTGTGGATGCCCCAACCCTGAAATTTTCAAGACCAGGTTGGATATGTCTTTGAGAAACCTGGTCCAGTGAAAGCTGTCCCTGCCTATGGTAGGGGGAGTTGGTATGAGATGTTCTTGAAGGTCCCTTCCAACCCAAACCATTCTGTGATTCTATGATTTTATGATTCTATGAATGTGCTTGCAGCATTAAGATAGGGATGTTTGTATGCTCATTAGCTTTATGAAAATGAGATGTGAGACAGAGACTAGTTGAAAACCTCCTATAATGCACCCATCTGCACATTTTGAATATCCAGGAACACGAATGTTTAAGATTTGGCTTCCTTGGTGTGATAATCCTATGGACTAAAGCATTTTGGGCTGCAGTGTGTACTAACTCTTGTGCAGTCCAGTCATCTTCTGTCTCTCTGATCTTGTGACCTGTGAATGTACTTTGTATGAGTGCTTTAGGTTACTTCCTCCTGTGAAGGATTTTCCACATGCCTCAATGTGAAGGATTATTGCTTTCCTGCTCCTTTGGTGTAAATCCATCATCTGAAGTATATGTTCCATCTTCTGTAGTCACACAGAAAAGAGGAATTTAATTTCCCTAGACCAGATTTTCAGAGACTCCCTCAGGGACACCTCTGCTGAGCAGTGCCAAATGTGTTCTGTGTCTAATACCTAAAGTGGAGATTTCCAGGCCATAGTCTGTGAGCACAGATAGACTGTTAGGATGAAAAAGGAAGGCTTTCCCAATATTCCTCCTGCTTTAAAATACCAACCCCCCCAGTTATGCAAACAAATAAAGATAGGAGTTGCAGGACTGTTTATGGATGTAGAGTTCAATACCTATCATACACTAAAAGGAATGGGAACATATGGAGCAATAAGTATCTACAGAAAGAAAGCTGTGAATGCACAAATTGTTTGAAGTCCCTGAACTTTATGCATGCACTTCTCTCCACAAACTGAAATGGAAACCTGAAAAGTCCTAGCTGTTAGAATCAAACCAGCCATTCCTAAAGGTAAAATAGTTTTTCTACTTTAAACTTAAATATGTTCCCATCACTAACAAAGAATCATTGCTTTGCTTCCAGAAATAGCGATTAGCTAATTAACGAAGCCGGTTATGCGAAAGACACTCTTGCCTGAGACTGATGCAGAGTAACTCTACATAATGTAGCTGAGGAAGTTGCCATATGGGGAGAAATCATTGGAAGCATGGCACCGGGTGTGAAGTTCTGCTGTCATGTGATAACTGAGATGAATTACTTTTGGGAGAGAGAGTCCTGCAGATAAAGGGTCAGAATTAATGATGCAAATAGTGGAACTCTTGGCAGGAGTTTAGTTCCTATTTAGAGAATTTGTTTTACTAAACCAGAGCTAAGCTAGTGAAAAATCTTTACATAGCTGCTGACTTTTAATTAATTAAGGCATAGATTTTTATGGTTATTAATAAAGTCATGTATATATATGCTCCATCTGTACTTAATACTAAAATTGTTTTAAAGTGATAGGGTTGTGACTATATAGCACACTTGCTGCTAAAATTGTCAGTTCAAATTCAAACTGAAATAAAATACTTCTAGTGTGTGTTGTACTTTAATGACAATAAATTTCTAGAACAATATAATGCTAAAAAATAGTGTTGATTTAGGCTTGATGCTGTTCATAGCCCTTGAATCATTTTCATAAATTTTTGTAACAGGAACAACTCATTACAAGTGTATAAATGTTGTGGTTTATAACCTTTACCCCAAGCAGAATTTCTTGGACAAATTGCATTTAATTACTTGAAATTAATGGTCTCTAAATTTATTAAGCTACACATTCATATGTGGGAGTTAAAGATATGACCTTTCACACAATCTTCATCAGAGGGGAGGGAAGGGAAGGGAAGGGAAGGGAAGGGAAGGGAAGGGAAGGGAAGGGAAGGGAAGGGAAGGGAAGGGAAGGGAAGGGAAGGGAAGGGAAGGGAAGGGAAGGGAAGGGAAGGGAAGGGAAGGGAAGGGAAGGGAAGGGAAGGGAAGGGAAGGGAAGGGAAGGGAAGGGAAGGGAAGGGAAGGGAAGGGAAGGGAAGGGAAGGGAAGGGAAGGGAAGGGAAGGGAAGGGAAGGGAAGGGAAGGGAAGGGAAGGGAAGGGAAGGGAAGGGAAGGGAAGGGAAGGGAAGGGAAGGGAAGGGAAATTCTCAACATTTCCAGAACAGTTCCTAATACCTGGTTTCACCACAACTGTATCGGGAAGAATTTGCTCCAATAAAGCTCCCAGCTGGAGCTGTAATCAAGTCTGTCTTTTATAAACAGACTAACTGACAAACTAACAAATAGCATATGTTGGTGAGAGTAAGACTGGTGAAAGCCAAAGAAATTACCCAGTGCAAATAGAAAACTGAGATATTACTTGTGTATAACAATTGTCTAGGGGAATCTAGAAATATAGCAGTCACAGAGAAACCATCTCTGGAGCATATATTCAACTGGAAAAAAATCCCACTTGGAACAGTATGCCTGAGTTACATAAAGCCTGTATCTTTTTATCTGTTTAGTACCTCCAGGTTCATATGATAGATGCTCTCACTTCAATGAAAAGTCTGTTCCATGCTGGTCTTGCTTAAGATCCTTCATAACATTAGAATTTATTTAAATTTTACTTGGTGTTTTCATCTCTACAGTAGCAACATCTGCTTAAAATGCTCGTTCTTTTTTAATATGCAGTGTTATTGCTGATATGTTCTCACTTTGTTCTTGCATAATGTTAAGAGTTGATTTGCTTTGTTTTGCTCCTCACTTTCCACATAGTAAAAAAGCATCAGTAGAGTTTTCTAGCAGCAAAATAAAGTTGACAGGCTTTTGCAGGGTGTTGTTTTCATCTCTATGGCTATGGTTTCATAGCACGTTCTCACCTGGGACATCTACGAGGCATCTTGCTATGTTCAAAGGACTCAATATGATGCCAGACTAGATCCTAAAATACTTGCACTTACATTAGTATCATGCTGTGATAGGATTAGTATGCTCTGGATTTTTGATTGAAATTATTTTTCAGGTCCAGTTCAACTGGGTATGCCTATACAGCTTTACATGACACTGCAACCTGCTTCCAGCTTACAAACATTAATTACCTCCTGTCATAACTGGTTTCACATCGTTGACATTACTGTAACTCAGTATATTTTAAAGACTGTAACAAAAATTGAGACCTGTTGACTGAATCAATATTTTTATCAATTTAAGAAGTGCATTTGTCAGTACTGGTTTTGACTAGTACCAAAATGAAGCATTTAGGGTCTAATAACTGTAGGAATGTAAGTATTGGTATAAGTTTGACAAAAGTAATTAGTGGGTGACTTTTAGCTAAAATGTAGTCTCTTAATCTTGAATTAGAAAAATAATTACATAATATTGGTGAGCTATGGAATCAAAATAAGGAGATGTATTTAAGAATGTTTCCAAGAATGTTTATTCCAAGAAGCACTGGCATAATCCTCTTCCATCCTCTGATCTTACCACAAAGCCCCTTTTTGTTCCACTTACAACTTCATGCACAATCTTCCATCACTACACAGTATCAGAGTATTAGAAATGTGCTTCTGGTTGCCTGGATTAGGGCCATTTATCATTTCCCCTCCTTGACACTCACAGGTTTAAACAGCGACCAGCTTTGGTAGTTTGGCTGTGATTGCACATTGCTAATGGTTGTTTATGAAAAGTATCCAAGAAGAAAACATAAACAAAGGGGCAAGAAAATAAACACAGTGACAAAAACAATAGCAAAGACTTCATCCAGCTGAACTAGAGGCAAAGGATGTAAATAGAGTCACTGGGTGTTCCCAGTAGAGGAACTCTGCAAGGGTTGTATCTGTGGGAGGGAGAAATTAATTTATTTATAAAAGGATGTGCAAAATGTAAGATGTTGGAATCATCAGCTGTTTTTTTCCCATTGAAAAGCAAACTAACATGTTACTTGCCAAGTTTTTTTATTTGCATGTGGATCTTAACCTTTTCCTGTGTGTGAGCTTCTTGATGAAGTTTTGTAAATTAAAAAAAAATCCCCCCAAACCCCCAACCAAACAACAACAAAAGCCTGACCAGGAATGAAAATGTTACTTATTCTGTACCCTCTACTTTTACTAGAGAAACAGGCTTGTCTCAACTGAAAGATATTCCATAAAACTATCTAATAATGTTTATGAGATAACAAAAGAGGAGCTGGATTCAGATGTCGTTCTACTCTCAAAGAGTGTTATCAAAAGAGAAAAACAAAACTCAAAGGCATGTTGACCACCCACAGCTGCAGCCTCTCATTCCAGAGACCACACTCTCCTCCCTCTAAGCCACAAGGAGGGGAGGCAAGGGGGCAAAAGAGGACACGTTAGCTTTGTTCTAGTTAGCTCATAGAGGTGGATGGACAACTCAGCTGCAGATCCTCAGTGTTCAGCCTCAGCTTTGTATTGATCGTGGTTTTCAAGAGTAATCAATTCTCTTTGGTTTTCAAATCTTTGACCCAGTACAGCTGAAGAGTTTAAAATCTCTGTAACTTCAGCCCAGAAATCTCTATAGGCTATGATTGCCATAGCCAACCTCTGCCAGCAGCAGTTGAAGGGAATTCAGAGAGGGCACCAAGCCTGATTCCTTCCTCTGGTACTCACCCATGACTCACAGCCATGACACTATGGATGTTAGAGGATGCACATGTGTCTAGTCCCTCACTATCTCTTTATGTTACTCTGTCCCTTATTGGACCTGCTCAAGATTGTGTCTCTGTCAGGAATGAGAAAATTAGATTTTATTTCAGAGTGACATGCCTCTCTGCTGGGAAAAACAAACACAAGACCCACCTAAAAATTGTCAAACTGGCATTCAAAAATAAAGGGCACCCAAATTGTTTCTAGTCACTTAAACAGTGAAAGAACATGAAATATACACTGGAAATAAAGTGCCTGAAGCCTGGGGTCAGTCCTTTTTAATGAATTTGTGTGCAGCTCAGCATGATGCTCAGCCCCACAAATCTCAGTCTTTTCTTCCTTCAATATAAACACCAAGACAGTTTTCTGGGCCCATGTCTCAAGCCAGACAAATAAATTCTCCTGAGAGTGGAAGGACCAACAAAAGCCACCTTGCCTTTCCATCTGTTTTTCCTTTGTTTCGTCTTTTAACATACATACAACAGTAATGTATCATTCATAATTACACATTAATCCAAAAGATGCAATGAAATGAAGGAATTCATTTCATCTATCTATTTGGGAGAGAATAAACAGGCAAAACTCAAAGCAGCAATTCTCAAAGCTATGTCTTCTGACCCCCCTTCTTTCTGGAGAGTGTGATGTGCTTGAGCACTTCCCTCTCATCAAATACACATATACCCCATGGCCTTTTCTGCTCCAGACCCTGACTGTTCCAGCCCCTTGCAGACAACCTTTGCAACTCAAGCTCCAGCAAAACCAACTGTGAGCCCATCCAGCCCAACTGTGTCAATTCCTACATTCCAGTTTGGCCTTTTGCTGGCTGCCACCTTAGCTTTGAACTCCTTCTGCAGCCACCATCAGCTTTGCTCAAAATACTAAAGAGAAAAATCTCTTTATCCTTTGCCCCACCCCAGCTCCTCATAACTTGGTTCCTGGTTCACTTTGGCTCCTACTGGATGGAAAATGCAGTAATATTTTCCTCCTGCCCAAGCTCAGTGTGGTTTACCATTTTACTGGGAATGAAAAAAGTTTGAGCTTGCCGGCAGCCAACCGCTTCCTCACATGCCCAGCATGGTCCAGCCCAAGGCACTGACTTCAACCCTCCTCAATTCCAGCCACTATCATGCCTGATAGAATAAATATTATGCTCCCTACAAGGCTCCCAGGTAGGAGGAGACTACTGCATTGGAGGAGAGGACAAAAGGTGAGCAAACAGAATGGAGAGAGAAGAAAGACAAAAGACAGATGAAATTTTTTTGTGAAGACTTCAGCTGAAGATACATTTTCATCTCTCCCAGGAGCTTCTGAGTTGTTTCACCAGTCAGAAACCAGCTGGCTTGAAATATGCTAGAAGACAATTATCAACCAAAAGATGGTACAATAAAAAGAAAAAATCTTTAAGGAACAAATACAACCATAAAGTTGAAAATCCTTAAACAGAAATACTCAAAAAATCTGACTAGATTAGACTTAAATTTATAGAAGATGGAAATCACTGTGACTCAGGTAAGAATGGGAGAATATAAATAGTCTTGGTGGGAGATTTTTCATGTGTTCTATTATGAGCTATTTATGATTCATTTGATACATGAATGAGATGTCTTATTTTATCATAATAGCAACCTTGATTGAATACATTTATCCTCAAGGCTTGTGGAGTAGAAGGCAAGAGGGTGATCAGTACTCTGCAGCTTGGAGTCTCCTGCCATGATGGCTTGTGTCCCTTCACACGCAGCAAAACAGGAGGCAAGGAGAATTGGCATAAGAACTGAGATACTTCATGGCCAGCAGAAAATGCACACTGTGGGTTGAAGTCCAGCTACCGTTTCAGTCATTCTGTGACATCAGATATAATGCTCATCCTTTCATTAAAATGACCATGTTTTGGAAGTAATTTCCCTCATGGCAGCACTGCTCAAACAGGACAAAAACCTACCAGAGCTAACTGATGGAGACAATCAGCAGTCAGGAGCAGATTATGAGTGACAGAGAGTCAAAAGAGAGGAAGCATGTGCAATAGCAGTCCCAATATCCCTCACATCTGCTGCCGTGCTCTGCTTCAGAGACATTTGAGCTGCAGGATGCAGCTGAACCTCAATCTGCAAATAGCCCTTGTGTGTGCAAGGATAACAGCAAACAAATGTTGCTTTTCTGTGGGTTTATCAAACATCATGGACACTCTTCTGTGAAGGAGGAGAATTTTCCTCATTCACAGCCAGAGGAAGTTCATCATAGCACTCTTTATCTTCTGCTAAAGCTTTAAGTTTTAGCTGCTGTTACAAGACAGTTGGCAGGGGTTTGGCCATTTGGCTTTCTGTAAAAAAATATGATACCCTTTTCAGGGGAATTTTCCACACATGGAAATGGTTGTTCTCAGTGAGAGCAAAGCAGACATACTGGAAGCTGTGTGAGTGCGAAGAGCTCATGTAGTGCTACATGACCAGAAAACTCCCTCAGCATCTGATGGTCTATACCTCAGGCAGTCCTGGAGATGGGGTCTTTGTATTTAGTAGTCGCCAGAAACCTTTCCTTACATGAATGTCCCTAATCCTTTTTTGAACTAATGTGAGCTTTAAAAGTCCACATCACAGTAAGGAATTTCATAGTTCAGCTGCTCATTTAATGAAAAATACTCACCTTGACTCTTTGAGCTTAACTCCTACCAGCTTTGTAAGAAAACCACCAGTCCAAACATAGAAGGAGACTGTGAGTCATTATCCTTGGCTTTTCCAGCAGTTTTCATGGGTTTGGTCATCTTCTACCCAGGCTGAAGAGAAGGATTACCCCATATCCTGAAAATTTTGATCATTCTTTCCCACCTCCATGCTTCTCCTCTAATCTTGCTATTTTCCTTCCTAAAAGACTGAGTGAGCAGAGAGGACCACAAAATGTCCAAAACTTTAGTGCGCCATGGAGTTATACAGTAACATACTGTTGTTTTCTAATTGCAGCCTATTCCTCTCATTCCCACCATTCTTTTTGGTTTGTTTTGCTTTGAGTTGCTAGTGTTTTTAACAGATTTATCTATTTATAACCCAAAATCTTGTTTATGCATTAAAACTGTCAGGTCAGACTCTTTTGCTGGGTGAGTAGTGCTGGAGTTCTTCCTTCCCTGTGTGGACCACTTAAATCTCTGTTTATTCAAATAGCACAGGCCTCCATTTCTCAGGTGAATAAGTATTTTCTTTTTATACAAGTTTTTTATAAAGGAAATTATGTGGAGTAATAAGAAGAACAATCAATCCTATTTAAATGAGTGCAAAGGGGAACATTTAGCACTGCTGTCACTCCTCTTTGTGCCTCTCTAGGAAAATTAGCCTTCAGGATCAAATTCTGATGCATAGAAACTATAAAATTGTGGCCCAAGGCAGCAGATGCCTCTCACCCAGCCCCTAAAAGGGCACTGCCTATATATATATCCCACATTATAAAATAGGACAGAATAAGGTGAGATGTTGTTCTGTTAACTAAAGTAGATGTAAGTACAAGATAGGAGTTTTTTAAGACACCACTGGAAATGTCTACAAAGTTTCTCTATGGCCAAGAATGTTATCATCAGTACAGCACAGCAAATCCTAAGAGTGCAAGAAACCCTAAATCAGGGTGACAGCTGCTCAGTTTAAGGTCATGTATCATTATTACAAGACTAAGCATAAGCATGAAATTTGGAGTATCTGTTAAAAAGGAGTAAAAATGAAAGAGGCATCCAGATGACTTTCAGCTATTTAGTGAATTCCTGTCCTGCATCAATATTGTCTTTAATAGCAATTGATAGACTTGTCTTTCGGTATTTTGCTATCTCAAGTTGCAAAAATGTTTCCCATTATTTATATTTTATGATACAGTGCTTCTCTTTTTCCAACCCAAAGATGATCCTGTCATGGAGTGCCCTCTAATTTTTTTATTGAGCCCTTATACTCTAACACTATCCTTACCACCCAGAAATTAAGCGATTAGAGCTGCAAAAATGAATCAAGACCTTGTTGTATCAGGGTTTTATTCTGTGGCAGCTGGACTGAAAGCTGGGATAAAATGATCTGATACACAAAAGCATGAAATATACCAGTGAATTACCAAAGAAATGAAAGCAACCTGGTACATATGGAAGATGTCCCTGCTTATGGCAGGGGGTTGGAACGAGGATTTTTTAGGTCTCTTCCTACCAAAACCTTCTATGATTTTATGATTTCATGCTTAATTGTTAGCAGAAGTTGAGCAAAAGCTCATTATTTTAAGAGCAGTATGCCAAAACACATCTTTAAAAATTAATCCAAGAACAGCAAGGAGAAACTAGTCTATATTGTGCTTCCCACATTATTAAAATAACATGACTACTTTAATAGCAGTTCTCCTCACTTTCTCTTTTCTCTATTTCATTTTTTTTTAATATTCTGTAATGCATTTTCTTGGCTGAGTAAAATGTGCACCAAATTGAATATAGTAACCAACAAAATTGTCAAATGACAGCCATGATATTTTCTGTCAAAAAACTTATTTTTCAGGTTCACACGATCTAACGAGCATAAGGAACACCTGAGAGAAGTTCATACAAAAAAGGTCTCAGAGAGATTATGGAGGACAGAGAAAGGGGCCAAATGAAAATCTGTGCATCTGCCATCCATCAGAAACACGTGTTTCAGGTGGCTGTAATAGATGGTTATGCATGCATCTAGAGAAATAATCTCGCCTCATAAACCCCTAAACTGAAAAGCTGCCTAAGATATAGGATAATTTGATACTGACATATGCATATTTTACTGTCTAGAACTCATTGTAAATCATCCGGCTGTGTGCACTGAGAAATGAAAGGTGTTCAAGGTGAGAGCTTGTAGACATTAATTTGATACTGTATCTAAAATACTGCACCCTCATCACCATTAAGTGATCTATAAAGGATTGAGTAGTTCAGCCAAATAACCTTGGTTAACTATCACAAATTATTGTTCATTTTCTCATCTTATGGCTGAAGAATAAAGCTGAGTATCTTGCTAAAGATCTTTAATTTGCAAGAACTGTGCAGACCCTGTGCAAAAGGCCATTCCATGGAATTCAGCAAATTACTCCTATGCTTATGAAAAACTGCAAGATTTCTTTTATCAATGTGTGGAAGGACTCTCAACTAAAAGGCAATGGGAAGACTTGGAGACAGATAGCCATCAGCTCCTCAGTCTACAAAAGGAAACGTATGGTCTATGTTCATTTACCAGCCATAAAACCCAGCAGCTTGGCTGGATATGTGGGACAGGACATAGTGCTGCTGACTTTCCACTTTGGCTTCTTCCATCACTCACATTCTTCCCTGTTAGCAAACAAAATGGACAGCCTATTTCCAGGCTGACAATCCCAACATCTAGGAGGCTTTGGGATATGGCCTCCATCTTCAATCTCTCCATTTCCATGGGAGGGAGTAAAAACTGGACGTGTGTCAGCAAACTGTGTTGGCATGGCAATGCTTATTTACAACAGGTGGGCAACTCTTGGTGTGCATCAAGAATTTAAAAGGCCAAGGTGCAAGACCATGTTTAAATCACAGAATCATAGAAAGGCTTGGAAATGTTGGAAGACACTTTCAAGATATCTGTTTCCAACCCCCCTGCCATGGGCAGGGACACCTTCCTCTAGTCCAGGTTGCTCAAAGCCCAGTCCAGCCTGGCCTGGAACACTTCCAGGGATGGGCCATCCACAGCTTCTCTGGGCAACCTGTTCCTGTGCCTCAGCACCTCCACAGTAAAGAATTGTTTCCTAATAGCTAAGCTAAAAGTACTCTGAGTTTGAATGCATTTCCCCTTGTCCTGTCACTACATGCTTTTGTAAATAGTCTCTCTCCCAATGGGGAAATATTTGGGGGGAGAAATTAAAGGAATAATGGAGAAGTGATAATGAACAACACATATCATGACAGTAGGGAGGGATGAAGGGGGCAATTTATTTATTTATATTTATTTATGAATGCTAAGGTGAAGAGAGTATTAGAAGAACAGTAACATTTCCAAGATCTGGATCAGGACTTGTAGGAACATGAAATGAAATGTTTAAAAGGACTTTTACAATTACATCACAGAGTAGTTGAGCACAACACTTAAAGTTAGCAAAGGGACAAGACGATTTATATACTGCAGTTCAAGAGAAGGCAGTGAAACAAATGGCAAGTTTTTGGCAAATGATTTTGATATTCAGAAAGGACAAAGATAGTAGTGTTAAGAGGACAAATTGTACATGTTGCTCTGAGTTCTAGGAAATAGTCCCTGGACTATGAGCCCAGCTCACTGTGGTAAATAGCAATAAAGAATATGTTAAAGAGTTTATTCAGTATATGTTGGGGTCCCTTCCCCCTGCCATGGAGCCCTGGGAAGGGGCCCTGGGGGGGAGACATGGGGTTTCCCTGCCCCTGGTCAGCCTCATTCCCCATTGGTTGGTTTGGGTTCCCCGGTGTGGCCAAGGACCCTCAGGTCCCGTGATTATAAGAGTTCCTGAGCAGAGCCCCGGCCATGCGGCTGGAGAAATAAACATCTCTGAACATCTACCACGAATCTGTCCATATATACTTCGTTTCCACAGGACTCCTGGTTTGAAATATACTTGTTACAGTAACCCCCACTGTAACAAGTATATCTAATTTTAATAAGCAATATTTAACATGGCCTCAAGGAAGGTCAACCATTTCAGAAAAAGGTGACCAGCAGCCGTATCAAAAGATGTTTAACCATGATCCTAACATGCAATGCAACAAGTTCAAGCCAAGGCACAGAAGAATTATCTCTCTTTCTCGGAGTCAGATGTTAAACTGCCACTGGAAGGGACCTCTGACAGTCATTCCACCCTTCCTCAAAGCAGAGCTAACACCGAAGGCAGAAAAAGTTCCTTAGGATTGTGTCCAGTCATGTTTTGAGTATTTCCATGGACTGAGATCTCTCAGTTTCTATGTACATCAGTTCCAGTGTTTGCCCTCCTTCTCTGTGAAATGCCAATGATCAGGAGAACAGGCAATTATCAAGACTGACTTCAAAGCCATTTAACTGTGAGGAAATTGAGAAGAACTTAGGTCTGCAGGCTACTGGCAGAAGGGATTTCCCAATAAAAAGACATTATCTTTTGTTGTTTACCAGTTTCCTACCAATACATAGGAGACATTTGCAATATTTTAGAAATTATTTGAGTGTGGTTTAAATGGGTGTCCTCTTCTGGTGCTAACTGAAATAACTTGGCTTTCCCCATTGCATTTACCTCTTGGTCTTCTTATCCTCCCAGCAGAAAATCATATCCCCACAAAAAAATGAGATGTTTTTTCACTGTCTTCCAGCACTGGCACACCTGGAAAATGAACTGCCACACAAGCAAAAATCCTAACAAAAAGACAGAGCCAGATTCAGCAAAAGATTCCACAGGAAGCAGAACTGTGTGAAAGCGCTTGCTTGGCTCCACATTACAACTGACATGAAGTTGTCCATCTTGGCAAAACTGAATTCGTGAGAAATCCAGACCATGCTTGGGAAGGAACATTTCATGGAAATAAAAAGGGACTTCCCTTGTCAGAAAGAAATTTTGGCTTGGGGACTGTTTGACTGAAAACTGCAAACCTGTGCAAATCTGGTGGAATAAAGTTTGTATAAAGAGGAAGGCAGAAAGCAAATGCACAAAAATATGTTGCATCCTAGGTCAGCAATTTTTGTGAGCTCGGATGAAGCTGACTTCATACCCTATATGCCTCTGTTATACATGATCCACAGAGGGAGCAAATGTGCTGCATCCCTGACTGAGGCTTTTGTTGTACTTTTGCAGAAGCAACAGCTGTCCAATCTGCCAACCCTACTGCTATGTGATTCAGCCCCTGGGGACTCATGAAAATGGTAAAAAATTCAAATAGCATGCCCTACACTGCTTTGTGAAGAATGCATTGCTTGTGGGACTGAGTGCAGGATCACAAAACAGGGGACCTACCCTTTAGCGCATGGCAAATCACACAGCTGATCCCACCACAACTGGCAAAAAATTTGCACTTCTCTTTCCCTTCCCCTTCTTTGATACCACACAGTTCCTCCAAGACCCCAGGTCATGTGAGGAACCAAGTCCTTAATGTAATGGGAATGATAGATAAAATCCTGGGGATAAAATCAGCCAAATGAACAAAGGACAAAGCAGATACTTTTGTTTCAGTAAAAAATAGCAATTATTCTTTTGTTTCTTAACCACACATTTATATCACTCCTTTTTCTTTCTTTCCTTTTAAAATTTTTTTTGTTTAAAATGAACTTGCATGCTAGTGGTTATTGCTTTGCCAGTAATGTCTGGTTCTGCCTGATAACATCAAGCTTTGTAAAACAATGTAGTATTGTCTACAATCCCTGCTATTATAGTAAGTTAACAGTCACTGTAAACAGAAGGGCTCTTCGCAGAGAAGATGAACCAAAGACATATTTTGAATTAAACACAAAACGAACACTCCAGCTGGCAAACATTGCAGGAATAGTTCATTCTTTCAAAAAAAATTGCATTGGGTTTGCACTGCCAATAGTATACACAGAGTCATTGTTTCAGTCTCAG
Organism: Corvus moneduloides; assembly: GCF_009650955.1. Classification (NCBI taxonomy): domain Eukaryota; kingdom Metazoa; phylum Chordata; class Aves; order Passeriformes; family Corvidae; genus Corvus; species Corvus moneduloides. Next base: position 124,368,666 of record NC_045476.1, on the reverse strand, counting down.
CAAGAGGGTTATTTATACACTTTGAATGCGTACTGGTTTCTCTTAAACTTCACAAAAGTAACCCATTAAAATCATACCAAAAGTATGAGGGCTTGTCCTAATGTTTGAGGTTCGTTTTCTCTGGTGGGTGCCACTAAAGCTCATTTTAAACATGTCTCGAGGACAGAGGGGAATATTAGGTCACACAGTCAGATCTATTGTATATCATAGTCCATAAAATTTATTCCAGCTACTTCTTTATGGAGACCAAGGGCTGACATTTGGCTAAAGTGTGTGCCTGGAAGGTTTACCGCCTTGAATCTACCACTTTCTGATGTAACTGGTTCCAGCAGAAATCAACCTCACTATTAAACATTTGTATTGTACTTCCATTTGATTTTCTTTGGCTTTGATTTCCATGCTTAAGTTCCCATTGTGCTTTTCTCTGATCCTTAAAAAAGCTCTTTAATAACTGTTATTTCTTTACCATCCAAGAAGCCTGAACCATCTGAATGCTGTGTATTTTTGGTTCATTGGTACTTCTGTATAAAGCCAGGAGAGGGAAAGCAGAGAAGCAGTTTTGACTGGAATCTAACTAAATTTTGTTTGCCTTGTTGGGGTTTCTTTTTTTTTTTAAAAAAAGTTATTTCAGTTTAAACGGGAACGTCTTGCTATTCAACTTCATTGTTTCTACTTGAAAAAGCTTTCAGCAACTTTCAACTTTTGCAAAAGGTGTCCACCTAGAAACACCTGCCCAAAATGACCCCCAAAACCCAGAAGGAAGTTCAGTAAAATTCATGTTAATTTTTTACCTTATCCAGTCTACTTTTTTTTGTTAGAATGGTTCCATAAACTTACTTTAATCAGCATTTACATGTGATAAGCCCTTCAATTTTTAGCATTATTTAGTATTATGGTGACTTCCCCGAAGTGTACCTGCTACAAAACCTCTGCCATTATTCTTAACTGAATATGTTTGATGTGGAACATAAAATAACCATGACCATTATAAAGGAACATTAGCTGTCTTTACTGTTTTGCCAAAACTAGATGCCTTTTCAGTGGATCAGGAAGGGTTTCATCTGGATGTTACCCTGTATTTCTTGAATTAGGATTGTGTAAAGATTACCTACATGTCTTCAATCCGAAAAAAGTTGACTAGGCAGCAGGTATTACAAAAATACACATGCATTTGACTATATAGGAATGTCTGTCATCTCTGTATAGTCCTCTCACACAGTACCTATGCATCAATAACTAGGCAGAAAAAAATAAGATGAAATTTGCTATTAATTATCTCTAAAAAATCACTCCCTGTGATTCGCAGACAAGACAAAACTAAGAAAATATTTATTTTCCAGATGACAATTTTCCATGCTTCTAATCTGATTTTCATACATGTTGCACAGACCACTATGAAAGTTCATTTTTGGTTTCCCATTCTTGCTTTCATTTAGGAGCATAAATCTAACTTGCATCATGGGAGTATTAAAGGGCAAAATAGCCTCTAAAATGCTATCAATGGCACCTATGCAATTTTAATGGAAATATAAAGAGCATTGCCATCTTTTCTGCCCTCATTACACAAATTATGATATTTTCAGCTCCACTGAGCTGTCAGTATGCCTTGCTATTGGCGTTACAACCAGCATTAGCATCCCTTCCCTTATGAAGGTGATTATGATACACGACTAGTGAAACTTACATTTTAGCCAGCATCAGCACATTGCAATCAATATAATATTATGTCTTCTGTGATCCTAATAATTTTACTACTGAACTTAATTGGCAATCAACAAAATCAGAATGATTACTAGTGAGTAAGGATCCTCATACACTCTAAAGTATTTGCTTTAGAATTAGTGAAAAAGTAGGAAACCTGACAAGAGTTTTCTGTCTGGCAAGTCCTTGGAGACTTATGAAACTTCCCAGACTTCTCATTTTTCAAGAAAAAAAGGCAGTTTTGAAACATTTAAAAGGACCGCAGGCTTTATGGAGCTTTGTGATAACATTTAGAGGGATCAATTTCCTGTTGGGTAAAGGCACACAGACAACTTTCCAGGCAGCTTCCCTAGGCCAGGTAAAAGCCTTCACTGTACTGACCTCAGCTCTGCCATCCTCTGACATACGTACAACTGGCCAAGCTCCCTTGTGCTTCACTGGAGATGGAGCCACCAGATTTACCTGCTTGTGTTGCTCAGGGAAGACAGGCATTAAGCAAGCCTAATGTTTTACCAGATTGGAGAATATATTCAATGGTGAAGGAAACCTTAATAATGATGTTACATCACATTCCTTAATTATGGCCTTTTTTCATATAATCTCTTTTCTGTGTGGAAGTAAAACTGCTGAACAACGGAAAATGCTGCTTTAAGAAGGAGAATAGGTATGTCTGTGAAAACAAACAGATCAATTTAAAATGTAGGAAAAGGATTACTTTCAAGCCTCATGCTCTTTAATGTATCTACACAGTTTATGAGTTCCATCTGGATGATAATAAAAAAAGATACCAATGAAACAGAATTCCCAGAACTCAGATGTACATTTTGGCTTTATTTAGCAGGTTACATATAACATCAGCTGTTTGCTTTTTTTCAGCAAAATGAAGCACCTGAATACACTCTAACTTCTACCAGCCCTTGAGTTAATAAATGTTTTTCTTATAGTCTTATGAACTGGATGCTGGAAAATTCCAAGACCTCACAGCTGACCAAGAGAGCTTGAGATGATGAAACAGCTGAATGAAAAGATTTCAGCAACAGGAAGGGAAATCAGAACAAATTTACATCCATCCCACCCCAAATAATCTCACTGGGAGAACTGTAGTAGTTTGTTTGGCTTTTTGGAATACTGGATGGCAGCAGTACAATGCAGGACCAGGAAATGCCTCTCTGCTTTTGCATCTGCATAGGGCCAGCAAGTGAGCAAGCGAGCCAGCATTTCTTCTATCTCTCACTTTGGCTGAAACAGGAATCTGGCATGGCAAATTGAAGTCCCATTGAAACAAAGCCACTAAGAAAATACAGAGGAAATCCAGTCTCAGACTAGTTCTGCCACTGCAGAGCTTTCACTTTTTATGTAAGATTTTATAGAAAGTGTTTTTACCTTACAAATAGACAGGAAGAGACACAAGGGAGACACAAGAGCAGTTTACTTATTCCTAAATAGTTCCTCTTCCTCTTCTTTGTTTTCCTGATGCACTCCCCTGATACCAGGCTGTCAGTAACACTCAGGCTTTGCTCTGCAGTCAGATATGCTGTGCAGCACTGCCGTGCATGAAGGCTTCTGAATTAGTGTCTGAGTCGAGAGGTGACCCAGGAGCAAGTCATTCAAGTCTAATCTCCCTTCCTTGCAAGGTGCTAGTCCTTCTGGACATATTGCTTTCACAGTCCAAAAGTAATTTTGTCAATTAAGAGCTAATTTTCCCTCTGCTAAAGTCTTTTAAGTCTATCACATGTGGTCCATTATGGCCTGCTAAGTATGATGGCAAAACTAGCAAAGTCGTTATCCACACAGCAGTGGAAGCTGTGTGGAAGTGCATTGCAAAGCAGCCTCCAGTGACCGTGTCCTCTGTGCCACGAATTCCAGTGGGATGGGGAAAATCCCTCAGGAACAGGTCACAAGCCTGTGTACCTTTCAGATCCCATAAATACAACTGCTTTTTTTCTTCCTGTTGTTAACCAGTAAGAAATTGCTTTACTGAAGATAAATATACCTGGTAAGACTATTTAGATAGCAGCAGTTGATAATTTACTAGAACAGATTCTTTGAAAAAGACAGAAAAAATCAATAAGGATATCTCTGGTGTATTGATTAGTAGATGGGTATTCATATTACCAGAGATACAAAGTAATTTAAGCAAAGGAGTGAGAATTGAAATGGATTGATATCATTAGTTAAGGTGGATAGAACGATGCAAGAAGCAAAATGAATTTTGAGCTCTTTAAAGGAAGCAGCTATGAATGTACTAATTTCAAAGAAATAAATGGGAATTTAAAAAAAAAAAAGTTTCAGTAAGTCTGTTTAAAATTACTTCAGGTTCCTGGCACAGAATTACTAAAGTGACAAGAGAACACAAAGTGGAGGCCTCAGGAAGAAATTATCTTGTGGTGACTGCAACCAGTATCAGAGTGCCCCAAACAGGGACTGTCTGCTCTGGTGAGCCCCAGCTGGGATCCCCTGAGCAGGTGATGGGCTGAGAAGCTAGCGGAGGTGAAGATGGGAAGTGCAAACAGCAGGTAGTTGGTCTGACCTGGGTGGAGTCCGTGCTGCAGATGCTGGGTGCTGCATTCCTGCTGTGAGAAACTCTGCTTCCCCTGGTGAAGGAACCCACAAATCTCCACTTTAAAAAGGAAAAATTCTGAAACCCCCTCTCTAGGGGTTACCCTGTAGAAATATGACAACCTAGTAAACAGAGCTGTGATGAAATGTGGTCCACATCTGTAGTCATTTTATAGCTGACCAAATGTGTAGCCTGGAGTTTGTATTTGCTAGAGCTAAGATAATAACAGGCCTGAGAGTTCCCAGCAGTTGTTTGCTTTGATTTGCAGAATGTTTGTTACACCACATTACAATCAAAAATTGGGTATATCCGCTGGTAAAAATCTCATGAGTTACGAAAACAAAGCTTCTGCCAATATTGCTTTATATTAAAAAAAGGGGGGGAGATATTTTATGAGATGGTGAGGGTTTTTTTAATTGGGTTTTTTGGTGTTTTTTTGGCTGAAACATCCAATGGCCTGTGTTAGGACTCAGAAAAAAAAAATAATTAGGCAATAATCTACAATATGCTTATCACTGTTATCTGTGATTCAGATCACTTGAAAATTTATCAAGAACGTATATGCTGCTTCCAGAAGTTAAATAAAAGTAATGTTGCACGAGGTAAAGAGGAAAAGAAGAAAGTCCATTCCACTGTGTATGTTGATCAGAGGATCAAGGTATGAGCCCCAGGCAATTTCAGTGGCTGAAAGAATCAGGGCCTTAGAAATGGGCAATGGGAGATTTGCTCTCCTAGCTATCCATCTGTTCAAAAAGCAACACTGACCCAGCTGGCAGTGTGTTCACCCTGGTTTGTTTTAAAGAGGGTTTGGAAATTGCCAGAAGTGCAGGCAAATTTTTAATCAGTTATGAGTAGAGGAGGAGGCTGCAAATCTGATGGTGAAATGTAGGTAGAAGAGGCCTCAACAGGAGTTAATTAGTATGAGAAATGCACAAAACCAGCAGAATAAGAAGCTGGGAGTCCAACAAAATAGTCAAGGTGTCTGAAATGCCACTTGTTGGCCATCCTTGTTTTGTGTGTTTAAAAGAAGCAAGATAAACAAATGATAAATAGAAAGCAATAAGGTTAAACTGTTATACTAGATTATGAGGGTAATTCTTCCCCTGAGGAAGAAGAAAAACCCCCTGGTAAATGCCAAAAGCAAGGGTAAAAGAAGGGTATACAATAAAGGATGCTTGTAGAGAAAATAGCAATAGATTTTTTTTTAAAAAGATCTCATACAAACAGAAAAGCTCTGGTTTTGTTTTGTTTTGCTTTGCTTCGCTTCTTTTTAGAACACAATATACTAGAAGCAACAAGGCAAAATGTAAGGGTTCGGAAAACGCAGGAAACAGAAAAAGAAGACAGCGAAAGGTCTCAAAGAAAATCTATTATTTCACAAAAAAGCTCAGAAGTCAGGTAGTAAAGTGAAAGCTGAAGTATTGAGTGCCTGCTTTTTTTCAGGCTGCAGGAAGGAGATTAGTCTTCACCAGACACTGAAACAAAGTAAATAGGGAAATGGGGCAACACAGACCAGAGCAGGGTAAAGAGCAAATTAAAGAGTGTTTAGACCATACAGATGTATTTGAGTCAGCAGCGCCTGATGAAATCCATGTCAGTGTACTTAAGGAACAAAGCAGCTGACAAAGATCTGAGATCCCACACAGACCAGGGGAGGTATGGAAGGACGTAGTCTGAAAAGAAGGAAAAGGACAGGAATTCTAGGGCAATCAGTCTAATTTTTTTACCCAAGAGAATTGTCACCAAAACCCAATGCTTTTACAGACACCTATAGAGTAACGAGGCACAAACATGAAGATGAAGTTGCCTACAGTTCACTTCAAACTGCAGGGCACATCACAGTGAGAGCTGCAGGAGGTCTCTGCTGCTTAGCACTTTACATTTGTTCTTTAAGAACTTACTGCTCCAACAGAGAATATGTATCTGAACTACCTGAGAAAAAGCAGGCTCGGGAGCATTGTCAGGATCCAAATTCAGCTCATTCTTAATGAATCCAGGGATGGGTGGTCTGGAATATTTCAGATTAAATTGAATGAAGAGGGTGCAAAAAGCTATGCTGCTTGAGGAGAAATCAAATGCTCAAAAAACGGAATAACAAGCTGGGAACAACCTAGCAGGGAAGCAATCAAAAAAATGGTGGGACCTACAGGATATCAGAATATCCCAGAACGGAGAGGAATTCCAACCAGCCCAAGATCTTGTTAATGCCTTGCTAACATTTAAAGATACAGCATATATGCAAGAAGGAGATTGAAAGTGTAGGCCAACACAGTACTACTGTGAAGAAACAGAAGTCTCCATGCCACATGAACATGGAGAAATGGTACAGAGCTTTGTTGAAGAGATAAGGGTGTCTAGAAGCACAGCTCAGCTGGGTGTAGCAGCTTCTTCAGCCACTATTCAATCAATTCAGTAAGTGCAGGTAGTCTCTTCCATGACAGATCAAGAAAATTAATTTAAGCCATTGCATTGGAAATACTTCTGCATTGGAAACATTTTCTGAAAGGTCTAAAGAGGATAAACCACTGGCTTCAGGTAGTAAGCAGGTTAGATTCTGCAGCAGGGCTGTTTCTCACAGTCTGCTGTGACACTGTACTGTATATCCATATAGTCAGACTTGGTATCCACTAAGAGTTCTCTGAATAGAAGATGCTGGAATTATGTTATGTTTATACCCAGGATGAACATCTTGTTCTCCTAACCAAGTACACATTACCTGAGATTCAATATAAGGGCATGTGCAGGAAAAGAAAAACCTAAACACCTTAGTCTGAGGTTAGCAGCAGTGTCACTTGCAGGGCCCCCAAAACAACAGTTCTGCTCTGCTGCCTGCTTTAGGGACTTGAGATGATCTGCAGGGTCCACTGCAGGCTGTGCACTGCATCTCAGCAAGTACATAACAAATCAGAGAATAAGGAGGAGAGAAACAAGTATGAAAAGGCAGTTGGAGGATTGAAGTTTTGAGGAAAATAGAGATGTTTGGGAAAGCAATTACACCATTTTCTTCCTATGTGCAAAATGCTTTAAAAGAGACAATAGAGAGCAGTTGTTCTGGCAATAAAGGATAGAGCATAATTTTGCAGGAAAGTCTGTTGAAGATGATATAAGAGTAAGGTCACCAAAGCCATAGGATGACATGTCATGACAGTTCCCTGAAGAACAAGTGATGCAGAGGACCCTGCTCTCATTAATGAGAGCTTCTCCCACCCTGTGAACCCTTGCTCAGATCAATGCCTACATACAGTGTTAACTGAAGGGCTTCAAATATTTTTCCATCCACTCCATCTGTGTGTCAGTCCACAGAGGAGGAAGGGGGCATGCAGGGCTTTCTGAGTGACTGACAGGAAGGGAGAAGAGGGCAGTACAGCTTGGTGGTGAGACAGTCATCAGTGATACAGATGCCTCTTTCTCAGGTGGTCACAGAATCTCTGTCACTTAGTCTGTTCCCTTCACTCCATATTTTTCCGAATTCACATTTCCGCCTTCTTTATCTTTTTCCTCTCTGTCTCCGTTTCCCATAACCTTTTCTTTCTAGCCTTACCATCCATTTTTTCCCACTTTTTCCTTTTTTTTTTTTTTTTTTTTTTGGCTTCCCAAAATGAGACCCTACAGTTCCAAGTCACATTTTGATTGTCTAGTTGTGGTGGGTTTTCTCTCCTGTGGCTCTGCTCTATAGCTGGGATCTGCACACGTTTTCGCGGCAGAGCTCTTTTGCCAAGGAAAACAGGGACTCCTCTGAACTGTTCAGCACTAGGAAAGACCAGGCTAAGGAGAAGCATGATACTGAAAGGGAGAACAACGGGAAAATATTCTTTAACACGTAATATACCTGATTCAAGCAGGAAACTTGGCAGACCTGACCAAGGAAAAGCAGGACCAGACTGTCCAACATCTGCTTAGAATTACCTATGGGCTAGCAATCAGAGGTGCTAACACCCAGCACAGACCCTTTATTTCTTTTCAGCAAGAAACCAGTACAAACCCACTCAAGGGCACCCTTGGTGCCGTGTCTTCCCAACAAGCAAGCAACAAGTCACGAATTGGATCACCTTCTTGGAGGTCTGATGAATGCATTGATGTGACTATTTCAGGAACTTCAGCCTGAAGGGGGAATTTAAAGAAATAAAAAAATCATTTGAAGAGTGGTGTGGCATCCACTGGGTCTCAGGAAAAAAAGGAAAATGAGGAATAGGTGCTATTAACAATGAAAGAAATCAGATATGCTATTACAGAACAGTTCAAATGGTCAGATAAAAGGCTGATTATGTGGTCTCTTAGAATGAGCCACCATGTAATTTCGATCATTACTAGCCATTTTCTGTCACAGCAGATAATTCCTACATGTAAGATGTGACCAGAATACTTGGTGACAAACATACCTGCTTTCCAGACTTCAATTTACACCTTAAAGTGACCTGTTTTCAAAAATTGCATGTCATTTCACAAAGGGCTTGGACACAAGGAAGTCAGCCAGTTAGATGTCTACAGTGTGAAACTGCTCCCTGCAGCTCCAATACTTCCTATAGCCAGACAGAGAAAGCCTCACAAGGAACTGCGGCTCATTTTACTGTGGGGTGGCTGTCCTGCACACAACAACAAGGCAATCCATTACTTTTTTGCAGGTACGAAAGTGATTGATGACCCAAAAGAGAGCTGGAGAAACACCCTTATGCCTTAAAATGCATAGTCTGAGGTGATCTCTGCATGCTGACCATGAGCATTTACTTTGTTCTCTCCCACTAAACAGATGCATAAACAAGTAGCAGAAAACTGAAACAAGACACAGCTATTAAGAAAATTCCTTGGATACAGGATTAAAAGAATGTTTATTGAAAATAAGCATTAGGCTTATTTTCAGCCTTAAGATGAGACAGGGGAGATTCAGATTAGATATTACTTTTTTTTTTTCACTGTTAGGGTGGTCAGGCACTGGAATAGGTTGCCCAGGGAGATGGTATAATCACCATCCCTGGAGGCGTTTCAGAGGCATCTGGATCTTCTTCTGGGGGATGTGGCTTAGTGGTTTAGGGGTTACAGTGGTAGCGCTGGGTTGAAGGTCGGACTTGATAATCTTAAAGGTGTCTTCCAACCTTGATGATTCTATGGTTCTATGAATAATGCAGGCATTTGTCAATAGACCACTATTTCTACTACAGCAAGAAAAAAAAAAGGGGGCAAGGAAAAAGTAAAACACTCTCTGAGTGCATTTTGAATGCAGTGCTGATGGAGAAAGGAGAAACAGGGCCTCCTAAGAGCAGTCTCCTAGCTTATTTTCCATAAATTTGTTGGGCAACTTGAATCGATAGAGTCCTCTGGAGCACCTGAGGGCTATTAGAGGCCTTTTCCATCATACACTGTTTTATAATACCTCAGTTTATTCAGGCTGAGTGTGTCCATTTGCATATCTATCCTTAGAACTAATCTGAAATAATGATGTAATAATGGTTTTAAGGATAGGCCTCTTTGCCATATAAATCTTAGGTTTTAAATTATACAGTGGCCCAGTGGCCCGTTAGAGCTCTTGCACTCCCCAACTGACAAGATTTAAGTCCCTGAGGTCCAAAATTAACTGTGCTATATCATGCATTATGGCTGCATCACAGAGCAATTTTATCAGCAGTAGGAGACAGCAGAATTGCACAAATCTGGTGCTATCAATAGGAAGTGATGACTCACCCAGCTAGTGCTTTCAAAGTGGCAATATCCTATACACTGAAAATATCTTTCGAGGGTGATAAGTGACCCCACTGCCAGGAATAGGTGAAAGAGTGTTAGCAGCAAGAAGGAAAAATAAGTCTTTACATATCACACCTTTTACTTCTGATACCTGTGAAAAAACCTCACTTAGGCTGTGAGTTTGACCATTAAAAAGAGTAGAGCTTTTCAAGCTTTACTGAAGTGATTTTTGAACTGTCATCCTTATAAAACAAGTTCATGTCAGTCTTCACAGAGCCCACAGACAACAGTCTGATCATATAAACACAGATTGATCCAAGACCTGGGACATGTTCAAAGAGCGCTGTGATAAAAGAACAACCTGACTTGAATGAATGGTGGATAATATTTAGAACAATAGGTGAAAGATGCTCAGGAAAGTTAAAATAAAGAGTTTTTAGTATTCAGAATGAATCCTAAAGAGTAATGACATGATTTGGTTGTGTGCAAGCCTATCTATTTTGCCATTCAGAGATTCTGAAGACCATTTCTATGGAGCTCCAGAGACAGTGTTTGATAAGCTTAACAATCCATATGGCACCCTTCCAAATCTGCGTGAGGCAACAGAAATTCAAGTTGCTTCCAGCTTTCTAGAGAATAGATTGCATGTTAAGTAGAGGAAAGCAAAGCAGGTTTCTGCTCTATGTCTAGACTTGGATGGTAAATGACTTTTTTGAGGGTGCATTGATTAGAAAAATGACTGCTTGCCCTTGAGTCACTGCCAAGCTCAGACTGGCTCTATATCATTGATGAATACTGATGCAAGAGGAATGAATAAACTTCTGCAATAACATTAGTTCTACACTGTCACTGAGAACTTTTTGAAAGGAAAAATGTGGATAATCTACTTATGTAAAGGAAAAGCAAGAAACAAAATTGCATTTTAAGCTATCTTATTTATAATATAGAGTTCAGTGGGCTCTAGGTTTAATGGCTTCCTATTTTGTATATAATCATGTATTTTCTTTGTTAGCAGATTGATGCTGATTTCTAAAAGAATATGGATGCAGATTAAAGAATCTTGGTTTTTGTCCCAAACTAGAGTTTTGTCCTCTAAAGTTCTAAAGTGTTTAGCAATGTGTACTCCATAGGAGAATACCTTCCCCTGACCAGCATCCACTTTTCCTTATTACAGAGTCATTCTTCTCCTTCTATGAATCTCACAAGGATTTTGATGCTCTTTTTGAGGATTTCAGACCTTTCCATACTTCGCTGGTGCTGGACAATGAATTCAAGTGTCATCAAGTCCCTGGAAAGACAAACACATACATGCAGACTGGGAGCAAGTACATTTTGTTTTTGTTAGAAGTCAGCAACAAAGGGACTCCTTGAAATGCTGGATTTACCCCTGGCTTTTTGCTGACACTGCTCCTCAGTCTCTGGATTTCTCTCTAGTGAAACAGAAAAATGATGAAAGAGAACTCTAATTCCTAAACTGCAAACGTCAAGTGAGAGGTATGTACAGGCTTTATGTTAGGTACAATAAAGGTAGCAGATTTTCTTTGGAGTGGAGCTTTTACCAGCTTGCCTGTAATCCATTATTAAAAGGTCAGTAAAAATCTGCAGTGCTCATTCCAAACTCACAATTCAGATGTGCCTCTTTGGCCTCTTCTTGAAGGACACGGAAAAAATAAGAGCTAAAGTAGTGGAAATCCAGGGAAATGACAAATACATTCATTTAAGAAAGATATTCTGAGAGTGCCAGCAAGATAAGAGCAGTGCACCAAATAGAGATGAGGCAAATACTAGGTCCCAGCTCCTACTGAAACCGCCTAAAGGGCAGACTGGCACTGTCAGAGATATTCATGTCTCCTCATCATCTCCAGCTATATGTTCCCATCACCAGTTGTGTGCCAGTGCCGCTATGACATGAATGAATCAGAAAATTAGTCTGGTCAGAAACCTATCACTTTTTATTATTTTTGGACTGGTTTTCAGGCAGATCACTTTACTGAACCAGTTCACTGAACATTAGGATGAATAGTAGAGGTGGCAAAAAAGGAGAATTGGGAATGTATGGCCAAGGTTAGGTGAGACAGGCTCCACTTCTGTTGACTTAGGGCCATCATAAAATCACAGCCTAAGCTGTAAATACTTGAAAAGCTGGTAGATATTTCTTTCAGAGTGCAACTGTGCAGGACAATTCATGAGCAGTGAAACATATGAGTTCTGGGTCCCAAATAATTGTGTTCACAGGGCAGATACAACACTTTAGCTAAAGAAATTCTCTTTGATACTAATATAAATAAATTAAACATCAGAAGCTATTAACAGAAAAATGATTTAAATTATTAGCAGCCAACTTCAGTCGCACTAAGGGAAAAATATCCAGAATAGACTCTATTCCCACAGCTTGACCGAACTGGTCTAAAATTTAGACTCAATAGAGAAAGACAATAAACTCCCAAACCTAACCTCCTGGGAAAAAAGTAGTGCAGAATTCAGAGAAGGTTTTGTCTGCAGCTGTAGCAAAACAGTGCTTCCAGGGAACTCTTGCTAGTGGGACAGCAAATGTGACCTGAATCCCAGTTTGTTTGGAAACGGCTGCATATATACGAGTCTTAGAGGGGTGAAATTAAGTAATTCCCTCCAGCAAAAAAAGCAAAAAATAGCTGCAGGGTAAGTTGCCCAAGCCATGGGACATGTTCTGTATAACTGAGAAAAAGCTGCAGATGATGACAAATGATTACATAGCACAGCAATAATGATGAATTCTTATTCTTTCTTATAAAATAACCCAACATATGCACACATTTGATAAATTATATCTGCTGTTTATAAACAGCATGAAATTCTGAAACCAGGACACAAAACATGCCTCTTGTGGTTCCTCTTTCAAGCTGCTTCTTCAGTGGCATTGCTAAACTAACAGCTCAATTTCCCTGCCTATGATGCAGCCACCTTTCTTTGACAACAAGGCATGCCTGATGTCTTGGTTTGAGAGTCACCCCAGGACACCAGACAAGGCAGTTTCATCAAACTTCTTATTTCTGAAGACTGTGTTTTTTGAGAAAAAGGTGCAAGATACCAGGTGATATAACTATATTTGTAAATTCTGGCATCCCATGAATTCTCAGGACTAAAGAGTAGTACTAGCAATTTCACATCACCCATTTATTTCCTGTGTATGTGTTTCTCCCATATGTAGAAACAATTATCAAAGGAGGCTTAAGAATATTCTAAATCCAGGCCGGATGAGAGACAGGATAAAAACAATGACCTTTCTGCTTTGGGGGAAACACAGATTATGTGATTCAATTTTATTTCTTTTTCACTTTTTTAAGAAATAATTTTTTTTTTGCCATTTTGATTGGAATGATTCCTAATCAGTAAGTTATTCTGAGTTGGTGTTTTCAGTGTTAGTTTGTTGACGTAGGTTTTACGATTTTTCTTCTTCCTACATACCATGCAGTGTGAGTCGAAACAAATGTTCTTCCACTCAGGAAAGAACATCCACAGAGACACAAATTACATATTTAAAATATATTGCATTTTGATACCTCATCTACCTGGTTGATGGTGGAGTTGAAATACCACTTTGTGCACAAGCTTTTGATCTAAATCTCATTGTTTAATACTAATTTTACCATTGGGAAGAAAGAGAACCAAGTAAAAAATTCATCAGTTCACCTTGAGGTGAGGTATGTTCTATCTTGGGCTTTTTAAAGCCAATTGTATGACATGGAAATGATCTTAGATTTTGTAGGTTTTGTTTGGTTTTGCTTTCTCAGTCTGCTTTCCCCATTTCCATTGCCTCCCATCTTTCACCTGAATGAACCCTTCTTTCTCTTTGATAATCACACTTCCATTTAACTGCTAGCCTTGTCATCTCTGTAGTTAAATGAAAGAAGCCTAACCGTGTATGATGCCTTGAATATAATGAACTCATAAATGAGCTGCCTCTGAAAAAATAAATATATATGTAAATGATGGAAGGATGATCTGGTCTGTGTACACAGGAATGAGTTAATTCCAGGTTGTTACACACTTGTCCAAACTTACTGATTGCTTTCAGTATCTAAAAAGTTATGAGTACATGTTTCTCCATATTTGAAAACTGATGAAATCTTCCTCTTAGCTGAATTCTCATGTGTCCAGGAAAGATCATTTTCTAGCTTTTCTTTACATGTTAACACTTGGGGGGTCTTGCTTTGGGAATTAACAGTTAGAAATTGAACAGTTTTAATTTTCCCCTTGTGCTGCTTATTTCACAAATTGCAGATGAAGGTATTTGTCTAAGGCATGTATCTCTTGGGTCCCAGTCTCCATTCATGAAAACTAGGGTCTGGTCACAATCTCCTGTGGCACCTTCTGCCCTTTTGTCTGGTATTCCTTCCACAGGATATTGGGCTGCAGAAGAATATGGTGTGCTTGGTTCTGAGCAGTGATTTCAAATGCATGTTTTGAAATCTAGGCATGAATGTTAGTAATGCAGTGACGAAGGAGAGGAAGCTGCACAGGGAGAAAGGCTGTGCTTTATGGAGAAGAGAACAAAGTCATAGCCTGGTTATGGTTTCTGTCTAAATCTGTATCACCAAAAAATGACAGAGATAAACAGCACAGCTTTCTTCCATTTCCCCAGGGAAGACCTGAACCAGTCATCAAGATATTTATCACTATCAGGTGAGGGAAAGGCAGGTTTTGTGTCCTGACTTACATCTGTCATCTGAACGTGACACTCCTCATTCTCAGTGAGGCATTGCATTCCCAGGCATGCAGCAGGAGATGAGGGTTCGTGCTCTGGCCTAACTTGAATAGACAGTATGCATTGTAAAACTACACTGCCATCATTTTTTGCCTTGGGTGCAGTGCACACCCACTGCTTCAGGTGTAGAGAATGCTCAAATGTAGTCTAATGTGTTTGTTTTATGTACTTAGGCCTCTGTTTCCCAAACATCTCAAGATCTTGATCCTAAGAGACGTTGTAACAAAAAATCTATTCTTTTTAACAAATAAAATTCTATCAAGAGATAATAACACAACTCCAGGTCTCTGAAGTAACACATGAAAAAATTACAAGATAAAAGTCTCAACAGACTTGGGATATGACTGGCGGCAAGTAGTTCAGTTGTTGCTCACAATATGGGGTTTGCTCTTAAAGACTTCTTTTACTATTAAAATAATATGCTTTTTAATTTGAAAAATCTTTGAAATCCAACTACCTATACATCTGCCTGCCTACTTGTGTATTTACCTACCTACTTAGCAAGCAGCCTGACTACCAGTAAAACACATTATGTTGCAAAGGCTCCCCTTTGTTAGGAAGGAGAAAAATGAGTGCTGCATGACGTTCTCTGTCCCTTGGTTCACGGAGGTCTAATTGGAGAGAGATTCAGAACTGAATAGCAAAAAACGAGCCAGTGAAATCAGAGCGGCTTTGGTTGAATAACAGAATAAGGAAAGATTCAGCAAAGCTGGCTGTGCAACTAAAATGTACATCAGATTGTAATACTTGATACTTCTCAATAGGAAGAGTCTTGCTACAGTTATGGTTAGAGCTATATTTGACAGGCTTGAACTTCCAGACTATGAATACATCAATCAGGTTGTGCAGTTTACAAAAAAGACAAGCCTGAATATCATGTTTCGTGAAGGTGAGACAGTTTTGGTGTCAAAACTCTCACTGCAAGATGTCTAGAACTTCAGTGCTTGGGAAAAAGGCAACTGAAGGAGCCTATAGGCTCTAGACAGCTTTTGGTATATTGCTGTCCATGAGAATACAAAGTTGCAGGAATGACCTATTCCTTCTTGGGAGCAAGGACTGACAGATGCAAGCAAGGCACAGGTGGGGTTCAGCAAAGAGTGCTTCTGTCCAAAGTTCTTCTAAACTGATGGAGGGTCAAGTTAGGAAATGAGACAATAGCAAATGAAAGGGGAATTACAGTGACACTGGGTAAAGCAACAAAGAAAAGGAGCAGCAGTGACAGAGAAACAATTATGGTCTGTGTATTTTATAGCTAGTGTGAGTAGGAGTGTTTCTCCCACCACACTGGCATGAAAGCAGGAAGAGCATCTCATGCCAGGGGAGTAGCAGATGGAGCAGCTATATTTTGTATGAGAACTTGTGTTCTGGGACTGTCAAACTGCTGTGGGAGCTGCTCAAGATTTGTGTGTCAGCATCATTGCTGCAGCCCAGGACTTATACTCCAAGGACAAAAAATCATTTTGGGTTACATTATTTACAGAAATACAGGTTGTCCTTTATTCTGTATAAGTTGTTTCACTGCCTTCTTTATCCCATGTTTAAATACTTTCTAGAAATGTTTTAACTAATCTCTGGCATGTGTGAGTCATGGTCACATTCAGCCTCCAGAATAAATTATGTGTGCAATACAGAGATTAGTTTCCTGTTACATATAAAAATGTTGTTAGGGATAAATTCCCCTTACATGACAGGAGGGGATGTGAGATTTTCTGCAGCAGTTCATGCAAGCTGGGGACTCTTAGGGATGTCCAGCTGTTATGGTGCAACATTTCAGAATGACTGGGAAGTGTCTATCACATTTGTAACAGGAGAGCGTTTTGGACAAACGAAAATGGCAGACATTTATCCACAAATCCCCTTCCATGTGGCAAATTATGGTCTGTGAAAGCTCCTGAACCACTATGCTGAGGATCGAAGCAAAGATTTCTATCTGCACACAGAGGGATGGTGTTATGGCCACAGCCTCTTTTACTTCCAGAATAAGCTGAAGCTCCATTGTAGATACCTGGTCTCTTTTCATCATCAGACCGAACTTACCCAAGCACTGGGGCACACTGACACCAGTGGTAGCTCATAAGTGATGTAGATGGCGAACCACTGCTTGCCTACTGACTAAATTTGGTTAAGAACTGAATCCACATCATACAGGATCTCCTAACACTCCATACAGAGCAGGCTGGAGGCACAGACTCCACTTTTGCATAATGCAGAGTTGCAACTTTTTCAAGAATTTAGACATACAGCATCTTACTTTTACTTAGCTTTTCATATTTCAGTGTTTGAAATGTCCAGGGAAAGGAAATAGAATAAAACCCTTTTCAAGGTGGCAAGAATGCAAAAAAAAACCCCAAAAAATGGTCTCCAAAATACTGTCTGGCTTTTAAGCCCAAATATCTCACGGACAATTAGCAGCTTCATTAAGAAACTACAGGGCTACCTACAGCACAGGTCAATTAGCAGCTTCAACCTATCTGTCAACTTGCTGAAGAGCAATTTTCACATCCAGTTCTTTGATAGATTATCAAATTATTTTTTCAAAGGAGGAATTTATGCATAATGATAATGGCTAGTCAAACGACAGGAGCACAATTTATCAATGGCTTTTTTTTTTCTTCTTGTAGAGGACAGTCTCAAAAGCCTGCATAAGTCCTGCAACAATTTCAGTACAGCTTGAAAATCCTACCATCATCTTTCTGTGCTTCAGCTCAGCAGGAAGAAAGGAAAGATGAAAAGTTATTAAAAAGTTAAAATATCGTGGCAATCAGGAAGCAATTCTGTTTATTAAGCTCATTTTTAGTATAAATATTTAGAAGAGAAATGTAGAGAGAACAGGATGAGATAAAATTTCCCATACAGCTTAAAAAAAAATTTAAGTGCAAATAGTCAGTGACAAAATAGCAGAGTTATGAGAAAGAAAAAGAAAAACAAAAAACTTTTACTAAAGCCCACAAAAAGCCTGGGCTGGATGTGATCATATTTCAGCCTTGGACACATGCTGTATTAGAATACAGGAAGCTTCTCATCACGCCAGCTTTCAAACAAAGGCGACCAAAAGAGAAGCATTGCTTTTAAAAGCTAAAATACATTCTATTTAACAACACAAAACACTCAAAGAAGAAAAGGCAGAAATATCTCAAGCTCACATTTGGCTAAAATTCCCTTTTCAGCAAAAAACCCTCAATTTCAAAGATGAGTTGAAGATATTTGAAAAAAAGAACTGATCTGGAGAATGATTTCACATTACTCTCATAACATGAATTCTATGACCAATAATTGTGCTTCCTGGCCCTCTAGACCTAGTAAAGTAATTTTTAATGTTGACAAACTGTATAAAAGTAATGTCATTTATATATATGTTTCAGGGATCCCAAATATTTTAAGAACAAAATATTTCTAAGAAGTACTGTAAATAAATGAACTAATATTCATACCTGAGTAAGAAATGACATATGACTGCCATACAGTGAGGTCCATTTTATTTTTTTCAGGCACTGAAAGAGTATGAAACTCCTCCTTGTTTTACTCTTAAAAAAAAAATCCACTTAAACTAGCAGTGATGTGTATAATAAGAATGAATTTGCCTACAGGAAAGTAATTTAGGAAGTAAACTTAAACTGGTCCACTTTTGACTCTATGAACTTTAGAGTAAGGCTTGCAAGAAAGTCATTTAAACAGCTATTTAAACAAAAACCACAATCAACAAAAAGAAGATTTTCATTTCAATTTGGTCCCACAACAAAATTATTGATATTTTCGTCCTACTAGTCTTGCTGGATGCCGCTTTTTATCATGACATTAAGACTTAGACAGACAGCTGTCAGTGTCTCTCCAAACTTTTAACCATCTGAGATGTTCACAACAATCCGCCAGGGCGCTCCTTCCATATGAAAAGATTCTTAGTCGTTTGATACTTTAACAGAAATTAAGGGGTAAATAAAACCTGCCTAACATATTGAGTTTGGGTTTGTACCTTTGGCAACATGTGCTTTGGGAATAAAGCAGTAGACAGTCAGGGGCTGCTGACAGTGTGAAGTAGAAACAGAAACCACTGTGCTGAGGGTGTGACAGAGAGATGGGGCAGGCTCTGAACAACTAATCACTTCAGATCCAAACTGCTCCACTTGCCTTTTCTGCTTATTTTTCCATTCATCAAGAGCTTAGGCATCCTTTTATATGCTATGTATTAGTTTATGCACACATCCTGTATTCGACACACAGTGTTTTAAAAAACACTCTACCATGTTTGGAAAAGGAAATAATTGCATTAAGGTTGATTCTCATTAATGTCATACTGCTTCAATCTTACCAAAAGGTTAATGACAATGAGGAGAATGTCTGGAAACCAGGATGGCTGAGTTGGATGGCTATCTTCTGTGTATGACACAGTATTTTGAATTGTTTGCGGTATTTTCAGACTTTATTTTTGTCATTTCATTTAAAGGGCTGTATAGGCCTGAATCTCTGCATATTCCCCTCTCAAGAACAGACCTTGACAAGCTCATTTTGGGTTTTTCTGTTTCAGTGTCTGATGGTCTGGGTAGTTTTTTTAAAGCTTTGTTCTGAAATTATACAGGAAAATACTGCTCAACATTCCTTGAATATTAATGCTGTTGACAGGACAGTATTTTAGAGTCAGAGTTGAATTGAAATTCAGAGATCTAATTTATATGAGTTTGGTGTTTTGTTGTTGAACTTCAGTAGCAGATGCATTTGTGATGTAAAGTTAAAATGTATTTCCATTTATTCCTTCCACAATTGATCTAGAACTGCCAGTCCATTTTCTCTCATAATCTCTTTGGTTTTGTCTTTGAAGTTACAGCTCTGTCAGAAAACTAATGTAATTTATTCATGTGTATCATAATATTTAAAAGAAATTACTGTTTGGCATGGAGAAAATAGATGGGTTCTGAGCAATTCTCTTGAACAGGCTCATCTGAGAGGTTACATAATTGATATTTACTATTATTGTCTGCACTTGCTTGAATTTTTCATATGGAATTTAATCAACAAGTGAATAAATAAAATGAAATTAAAGCAAACTAAAGTATAAATAGATCCACCACCTGGCAGCTCATGTCAAAAGGTAATAATAAAGTATGTTCTCAGTTTAAATATTTATACAAGAAGATTTTCTGAGACAGCAAGTGTTCTTAAAAAAGGTCAATTTACAGCACATTTTTTTCCACACATAATGAGGTTTCTAGAGCTTAAATAATTTCATGAATTCACTTATTTTGACATCTCAAGAAAGCAGTTTATAATGAAGAGATGCCCAAACAAATCCACCTACGATGAACTGAAGAAAATATTAGCCTGGATTTGATTGAAGAGATAGGAGAATCTTTTTCTCTATAAAAAGTCATTTTGTTCTCATAAACATTCTTTGTGTGCAAGGCAAAGCGCAACCACTTGGTTGAAGACCAGCACATGTTGCAGCCCAGTTGAAATGAATAGCAAAATTTCTTCTGATTTTGGTAAGAAAGAGCCTATTTCAAGACCTTCCAGTGATGTAAGATAGCTGAAATTATATAGTCAATTAACAAAAAGGGGGAATTTGCATATCATGCCTCATCAA
Source organism: Corvus moneduloides (assembly GCF_009650955.1). Taxonomy (NCBI): domain Eukaryota; kingdom Metazoa; phylum Chordata; class Aves; order Passeriformes; family Corvidae; genus Corvus; species Corvus moneduloides. The sequence goes on along the minus strand of NC_045476.1, from coordinate 124,348,410 downwards.
GGCATGAGACATTAATTTCCATGTAAACATATTTAATTCTTTTAGTACCTAATTGAGAGCATATGTTCTTGTACCTGCTAGAAAAACTTAAAACCATGAAAATTGCATATTAACATTCCAGAAATTACTGTCCTGCAGAAAAATGGAAGCAGAAACCATGTTTCTTTAAAAAATATTCCTCTTAGTTACGAGAATAAAACGCAAACACCTTGCCCTTAAAGACAGAATAATTCATAGTTCTCTTTTACTCCTCTTCCTTAAATGTAATCTATGCTAAATATTAAGCAAGAATGATTTGGGACATATTTCCCTTTTGGAAATATAAAAACAGTTGGCACCAGGTTTCCCATCTCATTTTAGACATCAACTATTTCAAGATTCTTCAAAACTTTTTATTAACAAGAGGAAATGAATTATTCGGGACAAGGCTGTGCATGATAAATAAATGTAAATTTAATAACATCATACTAAGGCACAGTTTACAGAGTATGTGTTTTATGTGGAGTTTAAAGCACCAAATAGACACAGATGTCTGGTGCTTTCCTTCTAAGAGTCATTTCAATTACACACAGGTCTCTCTGTGTTATAGTTTGTGCTATGCTTTGTGTTGATCTTGGTTTTTATTAAAACATATAAAAATTATAGGAGACTTTTCAGCATTCAACAAGCCACCACTAATGATCCTTCCAGACATTTTGAGATAATAAAAATCATCAGCATCTACTGATGAATACAATGCAGACAAGGGCCTTCATGAGCTGCAGGATGGTGAATTGACCCTGGCACAGTTACCTGAAATGGATGGGAAAATAGTTACATGTCATTGTCTGTACCAAAGTCACAAGGGACTTTGTGGGGTATAATAGGCTTTGGAAGAAAGACCAGGTGGATGCTGCCTCTCTGCTACTTCTCAGCTCATGGGCAAGGGAAGACAAAAGACAAGTTGTTACGAGCAGAGGTATGACTTGTCCTGTTGGAACAAGGGGCCATTTTACTCAGAAGTCTCTTAGATAGATAAGAGATAGAAGGAAGGGATTGATAATGATAAATTAAGCAAAAAAACCCACCCATCTAATTGAGTGTACGGTGGCTTGCAGGGATATGGAGACATGAAATGTGTAAGATTAGCAGAAAATTTACCTTCTCAGGAAAAAAAACCCCACGCTGTCAAGCCACAGTACTAAAACCTTGGGAAAAACTCCATGCTTGAAATAAAAGTCAATGTAACTTTTTTAGGAAAGACAGAGAGGGTAGATAGGCAGAACAGTGTTATGTGGAGCCTTCAACACACCCTTGTTTGCCTCAGAGTTATTAGTAATATGGGGAATATGGGACATGGAACATTCACAGATCACTTATGGTTCAATAACAAAACCAGTGGAATGAATGTTCTGTAAGATACAAACCAGAGCAATAAGCACTTCTCAGTAGTATATGGAAAAGAAATCATGTTATTAATGTCATCAGTCCAGGAAACCTTTCATGAAGGATTTGTGTCAGGCCCCATTGCTCTCCCATGATGTTTAAGAATGGAAATTACAAAGTAAGGAGAAAAAGTGCTTCTGCTAAAATTTAGGGGCCTTGAGAAACTGGTAAACAATAATGCAGACAGGGAAGCTACACAACAAAAGCTCTCTCAATAGATGAGATATACGAACAGAATACAGTACTGTACCTTGGAAAGCAGAGGCTCTGTAAGGAATTAAAATTCACAGCAGGGGAAACAACCTAATTAATGCTTCTGAGTGACAAGTATTAGTGAAAAAGGACTGTTTGTACCCTGTAATCCATGAAGTAAAAGTAATTTTATCCCTCTGTGAAACATAGGTGAGGCTAATACTGAAATACATCATGCAGTTTTGGTGGCTGCATCTATAGTGGGGTTTAGAAGCCCCAGGAGAGTTCCGATGATAACCACAGTACTTATTCTATTTTCTGGAGAAAACATCTTGCTATTAAAAGCTTAATGGTTAAATCTGGTTAGCTTATTAAAAGGGAAGATTGAGGAGTGATTTGATTACGAAGTATAATGCCTTCACAAGGAGAAAACAGAGAAGAGTACATGGCCTTTTATTTAGTGAGAAAGGTGTAAGAAAATCTAAGAACTTGAATCAGATAAATTCTAATAGGAAATAAAGTACTAAACACAGTAACACTCCAAAAGATTATTTCCTGAAGCAAACTGCTTAGAAAATCCATCATCTCCTACACTCTCCTCATTCTTAAATCAAAACTGCACAATTTGCTTTGAAGATGTGCTATCAAAATACAAAGCCATTGGACCCAGTAGAGTAGTATGTAGCATGTGATGCAGGTGATCAGTCTAGCTGACTGAGGAATAACTAGGGCTTACACTAGCAACACTGCTTGTTGGAAATCCTTTGAATTCAGCAAATCATCACTTTCTAAACCCCTCAGTTTATATCTGCTCATTAGGTACTGAAAGAGCTTTAACAATTATCTGGCAGGAGCACCCCTCTGGCAGTGAGTAGGCTCCATCCACGCACAATCCATGGGTGGCATCCCATCCCTCATCCAGCTCTTGAGGAAGCCATTCCTTAGAACTGCAGAAGTGCAGTCCTTGAACAGCTTTTCAAATTGCTTGCTGTCCTTGGAGAAAAACAAGGTGTGGGACAAGGCTGTAAAAGAATTTGGTCACACACTCTCCTGCACTGCAATATCTTGCCGTGCAAATGCTTTAGCAGTGAAAAGCAGCAGGAATCAGCACCTCTACATTGTGGGGTCTTACATTTATGTGTGGTAAGAGACCAGGGTGGGTAGACAAGCAAACCTTGCAAAAGAGGCTGAAAATGTCAGAGGAATAAAGATTAAAGCAAAGCCAAATGCGAATAATAATAAATGCACTCTGTGAAAACAAAAAAGGGAGTCAGAAAGCACATTGCTGGAAAGCGAGGAGGTAGGACTGCTGTATACAGAAAAGGGGCCCTTTTCAAGCTGAGAATCCCAACCAAAGCCACAATGCCTACTGAAATTCTGAAAGTCAGGGTTGGGAAGGTGGCAGGAAAATTGATAATCTGTACTAAAAGAGTCCACAGGAATAGGCATTAAAAGACAATGTCAGTAAAAGATAAAATTTTGATTTAAATATATGAAAACATAATTTTACCCAGATATGCTAGACTTATGAATTGCTAAACACTGTGAATGACAGCACAATTCCACACAAGGATGAAAAAGAAAGGGAAATGTTTCATAAAATATATTCTGTACATTCTGTAGGAATAGCCTCATTATTACTGGAACAGTGAATGCTGCAAGATAGGGGTTCGTCCACACAGTCACAAAAATGGAGTTAGCAATGAGATTGCTATTGCCATGACTCCTATTGTTGTAGTAGTTACATGAGCAATAGCTCTACTATTAAATCTCCAGAGCACAGAGGGAAGTTCTCGTCAGTGAGTAGTCAAGGGGGGCTGAATATTGCATTCTGCCTGGTTCATTTTATATTTAGATTCACTGCAAGTTTATAGGGCAAAAGGATCATTCCATAAAAAGCCTGAAGCAAAGAGGAAATGAGAACAGAAAACCAGGTGCTGTGGAGACCCCTCCTGCCTCCTAAAACGTCAGTGAGCAGTTTGAAATAATTCTCGTGAGGCAATAAAAAAGTAAATAGTACCCATATCCCACCAAAAGTTTGCCCTGCTTATAAAAGCTAGGATGACTGCCCTTCCTAATGCACATAGAGCTTCTGTGTTCAATTTCCATCTCTCAGTCAGTGTTTTTTCCTCTGTTCCTCAGATCACTTTGCTTTCTGGTCCAAGCTGCAAGGCACACTTCAGACGTCTAAGGCAAAATGTCAGTAATTTTGTTTGAGAAGTCCTGGGTTGCTTGCAAAGGCAAGAGGCCTGTACTTTCTGTAAAGCTCTTCAGTGCATGCCTTTAAGGCTTTGCTAGCTTTTAGAGTAAGACTCCTAAAGCTGTCAGCCATCACAAAGCAGCTGTAAGAACCTTAGAGGCAGCTGGAAATCTGTAAAAAAATCAGTGAATCATTATCCATGATATTTGAGGAACTGAAATACCTGAAAATGTGGCATGAATCATATTTCTCTTTGTCACCACCGTGACTCACTGTTTCCCACTTGAAATAAGATGTTCTTTAAATTTCTTTCTTTTGTAAATCTGGCACATGGGCAATATCCCTCAGGTAACTCGGATGATTTTTCCTGAAAAGAGGTGATCATACCTACATAAGGAAAACTCACACAGAGGCAAGAAAAGTTCCAAGGTCAAGATTCCTGTAAGTATCAAGTTGCATATTAATTTTTAAACATAACTTGAAGCATAAGTGTATACAGCTTCACCTCAGGGGATGAGATGCATGTGGCTTCAGAAATTATAAATAACAGGTGTGGAAAATCTCCTAAAAGTTTGTTGACAGCTCTGAAGAAACCACCCGCTCCCAGAAGCCAAAGACCTGACTGTCACACCAACAATTTACAAACATTATACTGAAACTCCCTTTAGACATTAAAAGAGAGGGCAAAAAAGCACATTTAAAAACATCCAAGAGCTCCAGGATGGGAATTCTGATGAGGGTTGAAATATGTTGGGGATTCACCTAGAGATTACCACTGGAGGTAGAAGCAGGAGGCTGGATGCTCTAAAAAGCCCGTGTTTCTCAGTTCCAGGCAGTCTCCCTAGAAAAGCCTCCCTAGCTTGCACCCCAGTGCGACCGTGCCATGCTCCACTCACTTCCTCTGTAGAAGTATTTTCTTGCCATGACTTCTTGTGAAAGGTGAGATTTATCTGGGAAAGAATTCAAGCAGAAATCTCAAGATAAAAACATCACAGAGTTCTATAGGTTACCATGTACTCTGATAAATTCACTTTCTAAAATATTTCTTTTCCAGCTTTGAAAGCTTTTCTCAGATATTGTCTCCAATGATCACTTTAAAGGCTTCTTCTCCTTCTTTGTATTTGCACTTCTCTTTGGTTTCCAGACAGGACTGTTTGAACACAGTATTTTTTCATTAAGTTCTGCTATCCGTCCCTGGATAGTGTTTTCATTGGTATCTTGCCCTCCTTTCAATTTTCTCAAAATGAAAGCACCTTTCTCTTTCACACTCTTGTATTTGATTTATAACATAATATTTCTGTATTTTCTCTTCAGAAAAGGTGTTTGCTGTTATCTAGGTCCCATATTACTTATTGGAGGACGTTATATCCCCAGAGGCCAAACAGAGCAACATCAATTTATCTAGCATTTTTTTCCCCAGAAACAAAATGAAGTCTGAAGTCTCTCCCAACAACCATAAGAAACATTTTCTTTCTTGGATGTCATCCCATCCATTAAGCGTATATTTAATTTAGCAATAGAAAGAAGTGCCATGTAAATAGAATTAGCAGTGAATTAATAACCTAATAAAGCATTTCTCAAAGCTTGTGTCCTGATTAACAGCACTGCTGTAGCAGGGTTGAATTATGAACTAACATCTGGCACCAAGTGATATCTTGTTAGTTCATCACTCAAGACCCAGGAACCCAGGGCAGGGGGATGATGCCAGAGGTCTTATTTGCTAGCAAGGATGAGAGTTACTTGGTATGTGGAGGCTGTTCCAGTACAGACAGATGAACACTGTGTTCTTGAGGTTGCTATTGAGGAAGTCAGTAAGTGCTCCCCAGAACATGGCCGTAAACCCCACATCCATCCTACCAGCAGGGAGGAGAGCAGCTCCAGATGCTCTCAGGACACTTCTTTGCAATTGCCATGGGACAGACTGGATAGCCATTTAACTCAGCTTATATAACACGGGGCTTTTGGGGTTTCTTCTGAAGGGCAGCAGGCTCCACCACTCACAGAACTCCCTATTTTTATTTTCTTTTTCAATTATGTCATTACATGTTATTTGATTAGGTTGTCATTCCATGTTATGAACTTCATATATCTATATCTGTTAGGAAACATTTTTAAAAGTTCATTAAAAAATGAAAAGGTGTAGTAGAAATAGGAAACAAGAAGACCTTCTTGAATCCCAATTTACAAGATTTTTTTAGCTAAATTTCAATGTTTCAATGACAAGATGTGGACAAATGATAGGAGGTAGAACTTTTTCAGAAATCCTCATCTCCTTTGGGATGTTTGTTTATACATGTCTTTAAATGAACTTTTGGAAGATAATTTAACCTGACAGTGTCAGATAAATTTGTAACATGAGCATTAGATGAAAGTATGTACCAACCTGGTTTATTGATTGAGAAAATACATAATTCGTATCAGCTTCCATTGCAAATGATGGGCTGTTTCTTGTGCCTTAATTGTAGACTACAAATAGACACTGAAATGACAAATTTTGTGATACTTTAACAAGCTCAGTTTACCATGAGGAAGATATACAAAGTCTGTATAGAAGACTTTTTTGGAAATAAATCTTACAAATGTCGAAGCAAATTAATTTTAAAAGTGTCGGTCACACAAAGACTAAAAAATTGATCAGAGAGCCTGAAACTAAAGGTCTGGATGCTCATTACCAGCTCAGATCTGCATATGGCAGACTAAGAATTGTTATTGTAAAATCTCAGAAAGTTTGTGAAATAGGTTTTCTGCCTTTATTTTAGGCTTTCATAATAGAAGTGATGATGTTATTATCCTCCCTCTGCAATTTAAATTTCATTTTTACTCATTTACTAAAACTGCTTGAACATAATCTCAACCTCTGCTGACATTTATGTCTTCTGAAAATAAAAGAACTTGAAAATAGACTTTTCTTCATCAACGAGTAAGCACAACCTGACTATTTATGTGGAAGGTCGAGTTAAATAAGTCCCAGGAGGACCTGAAATGTAGTTTAGTTTCTTCCACAAGCCATCTGCTGTCCCTATTTCTACAGAAAGGAAAACAGTCTTCACCTTATGGCTGCTTTACAAAGAACTGCAGGCAATGAAATGCTGAGTCACTGTGGAAAAGGTTGGGTCATGCAGCCTGAACTAACTCCTGCCAAATGCAACTTGAAGGCTGGGAGTGGGGAAGAAAGTTTCCTTTTGGGCAAATGGTTTCATAATTGTTCACAACAAGTTTTCTCTACACATTTTTTCTCTCCAGAATCCTGTATCTGATCCACAACTGATGCTATGTTATAAAGGTCAAGCAAAGCCAGGGATTCTGGGTGTAATTGGCAGATCTGGATCTGAGAATGATTTTTGTCAGTGATATATTTTCCTGTGAGTGGTCAGGGGCAATAAGATGGCTCAACTCATAAACAGAGATTAAAACTAGAAGTAGCAGGGGAAGGGACTAGAATTCTAAGCACTCTAGAGAAAACAGGGTCTGCTGAGGCATAAGGAAGCCACAGGGAAACACCTGGGGATTGCCTCAAGGGAATTAGGAAGAACTCCTCTAAAAAAGAGGAGTCTCACTTTCCTCCAACTGTTAGCAATTCCACAATTGCTTTCCTGATTTTTCAGTTGTCCAAGGAGAAAGTTTGACACATGATGGATGAGATAGAGTGATTCATAAAGAACTAAAGTCTTTCTTTCTTATTCCAGTCAAAGACTTTACCTCTTTTGTCCTCTACTGTCAGTTGCTCTAGTCACCTTTTCATATTGCTCTTGCTAGATTGATGCCTGGGAAACTGTCAATGCTCAGATGTTTTAGCATTATTTTAGAAATAAACATTTTAAGGCAGAACAGGACTTTGGCACCTTTCTGATATGCCTTGCTTTTCCCATATATGTATGAAATTTTTCATGCTGAAAAAGGAGAGGCCTTGTGTTGATGTCTTTCCTCCATATATCAGAATTCATTTTACTAGCATCACATGGAGATTTTGAGGTTCTCTTTTAGCAAACTTTCATGTTCCGCACCACAGCTTTAGAACAGACTTTGCTTTTCCCTTTCTCTCCTAGCTTCACAGCTTGCTGTGAGCATCCCAAATGAACGGTTCTTCTAACTGTGAGTGGGCAGTATATAATGACAGAATTAAAATTTATTATTTTGCAGTGCAGGAGATCCATGCAGTACATGGCAAAAATGAGCTGAAATGGTGCTCTTGATTATTTATCCGTAAAATAAGTCCTTGTTAAAATAAACCACATTAATATTGGTTCAAGCATCAACATTAAGTTCTTTCTAACCATATCAAGTTACCTCATCTTCAGAATGACTGATAGGAAAGTGAGAGTAGTCTCAGCCGTAGTTTCCTTGACAAGCACATGAACATCTCACAGCCTTATCATGAGGGCAGTGAGACACTGGAACAGGTGTCCCAGAGAAGTTTTGATTGCCCAACCCTTGCAAGTATTCAAGGTGAGGTTGAATAGGGCCCAGTGTAACCTGATTTGGTGGATGGTGTTCCTGCCCATGGGAGGGTCAGAAGTGTGCCCTAGCAGCCCGGAGGGCCAGCCATGTCCTGGGGTGCATCAGTCATAGCATGGCCAGCCAGGCAAGGGAAGTGACTCTCCTGGTCTCGTCTGTGCTGGTGCGGCCTCACTTTGAGTGCTGTGTGCAATTTGGGCATTGCAATATTAGAAGGCTGTAAAGCTATTAGAGGACAGCTTTACAAAGTTATAGTGTTCAAAGGAGGGCTACAAAAATGGTGAAGAACCTTGAGGGGAAACCTTATGAGGAATGGCTGAAGTCACTTGGTCTGTTCAGCTTGGAGGAGATGGGGAGACCTCACTGCAGTCCACAGCTTCCTTATGAGGGGAAGAGGAGGGGCAAGCCCCGATCTCTTCTCTCTGCTGACCAGTGACAGGACCCAAGGGAATGGCCTGGAGCTCTGTCAGGGGAGGTTTAGATCAGATATTCCGAAAAGATTCTTCACTCAGAGGGTGGTTGGGCACTGGAAAAGGCTCCCCAGGGAAGTGGTCACAGCACCAAACCTGACAGAGTTCAAGAAGTATTTGGGCAGGGCTCTCAGGCACATGATGTGACTCCAGGGGATGTCCTGGGCAGGGCCAGGAGCTGGATGTCCATGATCCTTGTGGGTGCCTTCTAACTCAGGATATTCTGTGATGCTACAATTCTAAGTAGATGATCTTGAAAATCCTTTTGAACCCAAACCATTCTGTGATGATCTTGCTCATTACCCTGCCAAAAGTGTTTTCAATGGGCAGCTGAGGTGATCTCCTTATCATCATTACAATGTGCAGCATCTAAATGAAGTCCACATTGTCACTTCAGGTAAAATAAGGAATGGTTCTGGAGATCTTCCTTCAAGCCTGAGCCTTTGCTACCTGGAGAATGAAACATCATCAACCATGTACTCTACAGCCAGCTCTGCACAGGTACAGAGAAATGCAGTTACCACATAGGAGTGGGGAAGATGCTAAATAGAAAAATGGTGAAACAGCTTCTCCTTGCTCAGAAAGCCTGTCTTTTTTTTTTTAAAGTGGAACAAGGCAGATGTGATACATCTCAGCCCATGCACCTCAGCCAGTTACTTTCACTTCCCAATTCCCTCTTATACCTATTAGAGGGCTTTCAAGCAATAGAGGCAGTATTTTGTGAGATGGGAACAGTCACTTAGGTCCCATTGGAACTTCTGCAATCATGAGTAGAAGAAGGATAATCCAGGTGCCAAACAGGATTTGAGCCCAATAGGATCTCTTGTCCCAGGACTGCAGGTGGCAAGTCACCAAAACTTTGCCTCTGTTTATAATGCACATGATACTTCATAGCTGCTATTGTAAAAATTCAATATGTTGTCTGAGCACACCAAAAATATGCATGATGCAATCATGTATATTTTTAAATAAAGTAGCTGTAACAATTTTTAGAAAAAAAAAGACAGTACATGTTGGTGGCAAATAAGGAAACCAAGGCATGACTTTTTCTGGGCAGGAAGGGTTTCTTGTCTGCCCTGCAGTGTATCTCATTTTTTAGTTTACTTTAAGGACATTTGCAGTGCCTGTGTGTCTCCATCTTTTCTCACTGTCTCTAGAAACTTTAATATCCTGGCCTGAGGATATAGCCCTGGATGAAACCAGAAACCTTAGGGAGCTAGTTGAAAACAGACTAAACAGGGAAATAGGTTCCCCAAGCACACACTTCCTTTTATTTAGCCACAAAAACTTCACTTCTAGTAGCTTCCCTGAATGCACATATAACCCTCTCTTCATTTAGGCTGGACACACGAGCCCATAATCTGATTTGTTTAACTAACATTTGTAACCTTCACTCCCTGTGGCTTGTTATAGGACAAGCTATAGAACACCGCTTCCTAGCCAGGGGAGGGATGAGCTCCAGTAACTGAAGGAAGGAATTGGTTGAATAACATGCTGCCTCTAGGGAAAAAGAGAGATAGGAACATTCATGGTCCACTCCTCCAAGGGGAACAAAGTATAACATCCCTGTTACAGTAGGTTTCCTGACTCAGGCTCTTGGGATAAAGCTGAAAGATTAACCCCCCACCCACCTGCCACCTGAGAAACTGCTCTGAAGTGTAAATTATGTGCTACCCAGCCTCATTGCACAGTTATATCGTGTTAAATTAATCATTCAGGGAAAGGACTAGAATCCAGCTTTCCTGAGCTTCAGCTGATGTCTCTAATTTGTAAGCTAAAAGTTTTCTCTTTCCTCTATAGTGAATATTTTTTCTCATTAATAGTAAGCAGAGTGATGAGAGTACACCTGAGGATGCAGACCCATCCTGGGGCCTAAGACTATTGTCAGGGGATGGAGCATGGATTGCTGGGGTTCTGTGCAAGAGGACTACTTATGCCAAAGGTGGACAAGAACCCTCTCCTTCCCTTTTGAAGGGATAGGAGGTCTTTTCTCTCTCTGAAAAAAAAAGGATACCTGAGCATTTAGTTTCGGTCTGAGGTCTAAGCAGTGAACCCTATCTCTATCTCAGAATAAAGCACACAGATTTATAGGAAGAAACTCCTCTGGTTCATGTAGCTTTAGTTCCCATTTCTGCCTCTCTGTTTTTTACTGTGTACCTCACAGGAAGCCTTCACATTTGACTCTGAGCCCCATGCAACGCCAAAGGCACTTTTATGGTCTCCTCCATGTCAAATGCAAATATTCAAACCCTCAAGATGACCAGTTAGGGAGTTTCTCCCCCCTTGCAGAAGAGCTTCCCCATCTGTGGTGAACATGTACATTCATCTACAGATCCAATACGGAAGACTGTGTCCTATTACAAACCAGCAAGCACAATATGTGTATTCCACAGGACGCACGTCAATATTTCTGATAGCAGTATTAGGTCCAAAGGGCTTTACATCATTTTCCTTGCAACTGGGAAACCAGAAAAATTAAATGAAATTGCATATGTGCATATGAGAATGCAGAGGCAGCAAACATTCATGCACTGGAAAGTGGTCAAAAGAGCTTGTCCTTATTTTCTTCACACATGCCGTTTCCAACACAATTGCAAGTACTGAAGTCCTTGCTGTAAAGACCCTGGCATAAGCTGAAGTCAGATAAATGAGAAGACATTAGATTATTCCTTTTTCTCCTCCACCTACAATAGCAAAACCTAAGTGATGCTCAGGTCCTTCAGGCACAACCCTAATACTGTTTTCAATTGCATTATCAGATATGACATAAAAATAATGATACCGAATCTTCCTGTCTATAGTATTTGCACTCCATTAATGCCTGAAAATGCAGCAGTTTCAGTCAAGTAAAAGAGACCCTGCCTGAGAAATTTGCAGTCTAAATAAGCAAAGATGGAAGAGCTATTTCAAGAGACCTCACTGAGGGATTAAGGGATGTCAGACTTTCTGGCAGGAAGCCTGTGGGAGGTCAGGGAACTGAACTGAGGGCTGCAAACCCCCAGCAGCATCAGTCTCCAAATTGTTCTTTACCTGGCAGTTGCCTGCCAGAGAGACGTAGTGGTTGCTAAATGAAAAGCAGATGGAGTTAAGTTTAGTTAAAGTAGACAGTCATAATAACAAAGAGTTCTCATCTAATCACCCAGCGGTAGTAGGGCTGAAAATGTAATCAAGTTGTTTTCTATAAATCATTTTCACAAGATAAGAGGCCTGGTTATACAGCATGGCTCACTAAGTATTTACACTGTAAACTTTCCTGCCCTCAGCACCACCCCTTTGCTCTGAATTATTGCTTTAATGAATTTAATCATGAAATGTAACAGTTGGATAATAAGAACCCCGTAAACTTCCCCCTCCTTTCCTTTTAAATTAAATTATATACTGGTAGTAAAAGCATGATTATTTGAAGGTTGTGTTTATGAGAATTCTTGCCATCTGAGGAGGTTGGTGTGGAAAAAAAAAAGAATTGAAGTTTTTACTTACAAGAGAAAACAGCTTGTGGAAATAATTACACAACTTGTGAGCCCTGCACAGCATCTGTATTTAACAACATTATACTGAAGCCTTTAGAAACAGGCAAGAGGTCTGTCTTTCAGACAGTTGAATATATAAAGTGTCTCAGTTATGTACTAATTTACTAATATATTGCCAAGAAAAGGTGATTGAATCTTCCGAAGAGGAGGGGGAGGACGCTGATGTCTATTGTAATGAGGAACAATAATGGGCATAAAAGTTTATTAACAAACTCCACAGGTCACTGAGCAGCAACAGCAGAGAAGCAGTAAAAGGGAAATTCAATCATGTTCTGGTGGAGCTTGCAGCATGCACTGAACCTCCTCATTAGGTGGGTTCACAGCCCTCCAAATGGGAAAGGTCGCTAGTGGATGGGAGAGCTGGGGAGAGGAGTTTTGCTGCTTCGGCTGCACCTCAGCCTGTTTCCGGCTCACATTCAGACAGCCCTGCCAGTTTCCTCTGACTGGGGTTTTCAAAGATTTTCAAGATTAATATGGTTTGGTTTACAGTCCATGTTCCCATTTACTTCTATGTTCTTACAGGCTGGCCACACCAACATCTTTTCCTGCAGCCCCAATCCCATACACTGAAGTCAATTGAAAAGAATGATTCACTCCAATATTAAATAAACTCCTGTCCACTCAGGTCACTGCTGTGGCCTCTGGAGGATTTAAAGTAAATAAAGGAGTTGGATGACAGTGCATTTTTTACTTGCTTTGTTTAAAGTTGTGCATTGTTTTTCTGGAAAGGCAAAGCACTTTCCCTTATTTTGAGTTCTTGCATTTCAATGATGCTGGAAAACGGTGATGTTTGCCAGACTGGCCTGTTTCCTGCTGCCAACATCTTCCTGACAATGTTTGAATGACTACAGGGATGCACATGGCCCAGAGCTGCCCTGCAAGCTCGGGTCTATCAGAAGACAGACACAGGGCTGGTACTTACATGAGCTCTCTCAGATGAGTTTTTCTTTCTAACGCAGACACTAATTTTAATTGTACAACTTGCTGCATGGAGCCCTTCAATCATTGGCAGCAGAAGCAGAACAGAAAGAGAGCTACTTTAACAGTGTATTTTCTTAGGATTCAGATGCTTGCCTCATTAGGTATCTAGCATCTTGTGCCTGCTTAAAGAGTTGATTTGACAATAATATCTAAAAAGTCTTTGTTAAACCCATTAAAAAAACCCTGCAATAGTGAAATTCAGCTGTTCAATAACGAATACATCCTCATTTGGTGCAGTAGTTTCTATTTTCCTCTCCTACAGTTTGAAATCTGACAATGCTGCAGCAAACAGCAGATGGGATTGTAACAGGGCTTTTAAAAGAATGAACATCCATAATTCTGTACTAAGATTCAGCTTCTGCCCTTGGACGGCATCTAGGGTGCTGGTAATGCCACTAACAAAATAAAGCAGGCTGCTGTTTTTCTCACCTACAAGTGAAATACTATCAGCACGGTGTGCAGGAGTGTGCTGGGGCTGTATATGAAGAGCAGGCATTTGAGACGGAGAAGAGAGGGAGAAAGGGAAGCTGCATGAAGACATCAGCACAGTGCTGGGCCAGAGCTCTAAATCCTGGGGACGGGGTTTATGAGCTGTGGGGCTCTGTGGTGTGTTACACACTCCCAAGGCTCTGGGGCAGCCGCTGGAGGGGCCTGAGAGAAGTCTGGATTTAGCTTTGAGCACAGAAAGAGTGAGCCTGCCTCTGTCCACAATCTAATGAGTCTCTGTCATCCTGCCAAGACGAAAGGAAGGAAATGTTAATAGATGCATCAAAGTCCTGTTCAAACAAGCATCCCCCTGGGATATCAGACCAACTGTGAGAAACACTTCCCTCAATCAGTCGTGTAGGGCTTTGCTCCCACCTCACAGGGCTGCTTGTAGATTTTATCCCAGAGAGATTTCATATGAAAGGTGCATTGTTCAAGCCAGCTAAAGCCAGGGTCTTCTCCCCAGTCCTCCAGGCCCATAATAACCTGGTGAGTCTCCCCCAGGCACCCTCTGAGTGACCTCCTGGGTCTTGCCCTCTTGCTGCTTTTGTGTTTTAACTTCCCAGCTGCCTGAACCTCAGCAGCACAGACCACTGGTGCCTGGGTCTCCAGCAGCCCTTGGGACACAGGGTCAGGCCCCTTCAAGCCTCTACCTCCAGGGATGAGCCCATGGTGGGGTCTATGGGGCTGTTTTCCCAGGACCAGAAAACTGTCTGAATAAACAAGGGAAACAACAAACTGTCCAAGGTGACTTTGCAGGTTTGCAGACCTCCCTTCCCCCAGGAGAAATTTTAACTATTACACTCAGCAAACTGGGTTGCTCAGCTAAAAATTGTCTGTGACTGTGTTAAGGCTGGCAGATAAAATAGAGGGAATGTATCTCCCTGCATTATTAGAAGTAACAGACTACTTTGGATTTTTAAAAATTTACTTTTACTATTCCCTTTGCAAATTGCTAGGCACTTCTAAACACATACCAGTTTTGCCCTTTCAACTTTCCTCACACTACTGCCCAGCTAACTCCATTAGCAAATAAAGTAAATAGCCAGAGCACTCATGAAAGTCTGAATTCCCCGAAGGTAATAACTGTATAAAAAACATGGGAGTTGTTATTTCAAGGCAAGGAAATGGAAAGCTTTTAGTTCATCATTAAGCCGGCTTAGTATTTTGGTAGACCTTGGCACTATTTATTAACAATTTATAAAGTCAGACTGCGGTGAGTCTACGTAAGTGATACATATTTCTGTACTGAGATGCAGGACTTGTGCTATTTGTCCTGAACTCCATGTAAACAGTGCTTAATAAGCTCTGACTGGGCTTTTCCCATTGAACAGTTTGCCTGTGTGGGGTGAACTCAAGTCACTGCAAATTCCTGCAAGAATTACCTTTCAATGCAGTGCTGATGTCAGGAAGCATCTTTCCAGGCTGCCATTAGTTCAGAATGCAATATTTAGAAACAATACCAGCATGAGGAGCCTTTGAGCTCTCACAAAAGGATTGGAAGGTGTTATATCCTTGTGCAGGAAGGGGCAGGGATGAATGAGTAAGAATGGAAAACATCCCACAAAGGAGAAGAATAAGATAAGACACTGTCACAGATGTGATCCTTTGGGAAGCTAAGTCCATCAGCTTGCAGTGCAAGGCCATGCAGGTTCCATCTTTTCCTAGCTCTAGCCTGACTTTTCTGTCCCATCTTTTAGTCCTTCCAGTCTTTGTTCGCCAGAATGCTCTTTCCTTTTGTCAGTTCCAGTGTTGCAATGGTTAGACCAAGCCCATATTAGTTCTTTTAAGGTATTTGCAGTGCTCAGCAAAACTGTGAAAATGTAGTAATAAAAACCCCAGATACTAACTTCTGGCACCAGTTAGTAAGATTGATGCTGTCATTTAGAAAAGCTCTGCTCATGAGATGCCCACCTGAGGCCTCATTCACTTTGTTGTATACGTGTGCCACCTCAGGGGAGGACACTGGGCAGACACCAAGATGTGCAGAGTGGTTTTCTTTTGATATTCCTGCAGAGCTCATGAGCTTTCTATAAGCAGCCACAAATTGACTGGCATTGCTTAAAAATCCACCAATTTGCAAATGCTGACGACACCAAGTTTCTAGCAGTGTAGATCATTACATTAATGTTATTTAAGGTACAACCAGACTGTCATTTTTTTAAGGTAGATTTTAATAGCTCACTGCTTGCTACTCACTAAACTCCTCTGACAGTCTAAGGGCATCGTATCTCCTCGATACTTTGGGCATTCACCCATTTGTGGTATCATGCAGCATCAGAGGCCCTGGGCTTAATTCTGTGGGCAGCCTTTGTCAGTTTTCCTGTCTGCAATACATGCTGCTGAGGCTGATGCCATTCTCCAGAGAATGTGGGGTGGAATTGAATCTTTGCGGAAACTCTTTTTGTGTGCGCTGTCAATTTCCTGAGGATTGCATCTTAATTTTGGAGGAACCAGAGCTCTAGGAATGGATGCATTGATAGTGGGCCTGAGAGACAATAAGTAAAGTTTTTGTGGGATTATACAGAGATTAAACTGAAACAAGGCAAATCAACAGCCCATAAACTTCTTGTTTCAGATTATTTAATTTCTTATGCTTTCCACTCTGTGGGTCATGGGACTGTTCAAGCCTGAGATGACAATTATGAACAGCAATTAGTGGAATATGCCACCTGTTAACTTTGACACAGCCCCTGTTATGAAGCATACTCTTCATATATGAGGAAAAATTAATGATTTAGTATCTTTTGTGTGCCAGCATTTCTGCAGTAATCCATTTCAGAAACAAAAATGGAAGTAGCATAAGTAGAGAGAGGAAAAACCCAACCCTGTTTGTTCTTGCCTTCCAATGGGGCACCAGAAAGGCAGGGGTTCTCACTATATATATGTTTAGGTGCAACACAAAAAATCTCTTTCTATTAGAAATTTCTATTTTAAAAATCTATTTTTAGAAATGCATTGCAAATTTGAATTGCAGGTAGAATTATAAATTTTTAATATTGAAGGTTCATTACGTCACTCATTGCCCATTTCTGTCTGACGACTGCTCAAGGAACCAGGATGATTAATTCAGATGTAGAGATATGTGTTGTAACTCACAGGCTTTCCACCTTCCAGTGAAATGGAAAAGACTGGACCGAGTTTACCGAAAGCAGACTTTCTTCTGCTGTTCTCTGTTACTGACTGAACCAAGACTGTTCCACCAGAGCCTTCTGCTCACCCCAAGAACTGGTGTGGTTGTGTTGATTTTTGTCTCCTTTTAAGAATCCAATTTGTAAAGTAAGTCTCAGTTTGCTTGTAAACAGGTTTATTTACGTTTTTATTGATGCCTTCTATCAGATTGTACTCTCCTTAGAGAACAGAAATATAATTTCTTTTGCAATCTGCTGTGCTAAACAGACTTTTTCCTTTCCTTTACTCATTCAAGGTCAGGTCTAGATCCAGACATCTGTTTTTCACATCATATTTTGTATGATGCTTCTCAGATTACACTCTGTGGCAGCAAGAGTGGGTGGGACATGAACACTTTACAGAGTATTTAAAGAATCAGTTGCATCTTCCTTGCATGTTGCTACAGCCAAGTTCCCAAAAATCTGTCCTTTTCCAACTTAAAGACCAGAAACCACTTCCTTCGGAAATGTTTGAAATATGGGTTACTTTGGCGCTTTGCTCTTTACTGCGAATGTTTTCCTGATAAAATGTCACAGGCTTTCCATGAATGCACACACACTAATGACCTCAAAGCTTTCTTTAGTTCAGGAGCTCTATTATCAGGTTGCTTGATGGTTTTACATCTTTGGACTAAAAAATATTTAATTTAGTGTTCACAGGAGATAAATAGATGTGGATCTGTGTCTGATTGCGTTGTCAGCCCATATGACATGCATACTTCTGGGTACAGATATGGCACACAAAATAGGCCATCACCTTCCTCTTTGCTCCCTCTCTACTAGTAAATACAAGAGTGACTAGCTAAACCACATAAATACTGAGTTCTTTACAGTGCTCTGGTGTTTGGGGATAATACTCTGGTATTCTAAACTCCATCAGAAAGAATATTAACCTCACATTAAAAGCCTGAAAAGGAATTCAATCTGGATAAATAATTCATCCCAAATTTGACTTGATATCTTTGTTATACAAATTATACCATTTTCTCTTCACCTGCAGTCTTCTCTCCTGGTCTTCAGAGCAGCCACCTGCAGTTCTACCTCCAGCCTGCCTTCCTACTCTGTGGGGCTGGGCACGATCCCCTAACCACGGCCCCTCTGCAGCAGAGCACTGCACACTGTCCTGCACTCATTTGGCAGTCATACACCGCAATTCTCTTACTGTGAGGATCACATCACATAACATAATGATATTTCTAAGTATAAAGGACAAGGTAATGTTTCTGAAGTTTGTTGCACAAAAGAGGGAAAAGATACAAGCCTCAGTGCAGTTTAGCAACACAAGTATCCTACAGAGCCTTTATCAGGACTTAGAAACCCTGCAAGGCAGAATCTGACTTACAATCCCCCTTTCCCACCCTGACATTTCTAGCTTGGCCAGAGCAGTCATGAAATAACTATGAAGGGCAGAAGGACTGCTGTAAGAATTTCTCTATATTTACATGAAATTCTGTTGCAGAAGAGGACGTTTTTCAGATTAGAAATCAACTATACTTACAGTGAAACAAAATCATTTATTATTTAATCCTGGGATGGCAGAGGGGAAGAAAGTTAAAAGTTATTATTTAGCTCTAAGCTAAGAAAAATATGCACTAATATTGGACTTTATTTTCTATTCTGCTACATCTTCCCCCACTGACTACCTTTTTTTGACCTGCCTGTTCTGATGTCAAATCTTTTTTCTTCCTGTCCTATAATATCATTAACAAGAACTTAATCAGAAAACCCCACTTGCCACACTGTATGCATTAATATATTATATATACACTCTACATACAATAATACATTATATAGGCATTATATGCAATAATAATTGAGTGGTCTTCAAGGCTTATAAAAATTCCATGTCCTTACTGGTAACAGTATCTTCTCTATAAAAAGTTATGATGCTGTTTTGCAGCATCTATTTGGTCCTGGGAAGGAAGAAGGAGGGGAGGAGAAATGGACACTCAACAGCTTTTCAGGCAGAGTCTCCAGCTGCCAATGATACAAGACATCATCACTTTTGGGACGGTAAAGAACATGAAAATATCCTCTCTGTGGTGCTTGTGGGCGGTTGTGCAGATGTCTGACTGCTCTGTTCTGCTTCAGTCTCAGGTAGATAACTTTCACATTCTCCACTAATCAATACTAATCACAAATGCCATCTCCCAGATGCACAGATTACACAGCAGGAAGGGCACTTTCATCAGTGCTGGCTGAAGTGACACACACCACTTGTGCCTCTGGAAATCAGGCTGCTCAACACCCAATGCTTCCCCTGAGCACAGTGAAGCCCTGGGACTTGCTGCAGTTGCTGCCATGTGGTGTTTTGGGTTTCTTGCCAGCATCAAAGGAGTGACCTGGCTTCCCAGAAGCTTTCTAAGCTTTTGTAGCAGAGGTGTCCTCCGATAGTATCTGGTGCTGCTCAGGTATGCCACTGACAGAAATACAAACAGGTATAATGGCATTTTTGGGACGGGTCTCTGTTTCCATTAATGAGGTGCAGAAGAGCTATCTGCAAACAGAATATTCGAAGTTCCTAAACCTGCAACCTGACCTAAGAATAACCTGTGTGACATCCTCTCTTAAAGAATTGCTTATGCCTTAAAACAAGAAATATCTTTTATGAATATGTTTGAGAGCAGAATTCATAAAGTTCCTCCAAAGTCCTTTCAACCTTCAGCTTTTTATTTCTACCAATTTTACAAGACATTTATATTCCTGCACATTCTGCAGAGAGATAAGAATTTTTTGTTACGTGCTGTAATTTACAGGATCATTGTTCAACACACCAGTGTTTCCATAATTGTGAGAGTCCAGAATTTCTTGTTTAAAGGTTTAATAACTTCATTTACTATGATACTCAAATTTTACAGTGCACATTATATGCAACTTTGAAACACTGCATAAAATATTTATACCATGCCTAGATGTGGCAGCTACATTTGTGATTACATTTTTATTCCTGTTAATTATAAATCAAACATGCAGGGGTGATTGCTTTTTTTGTTCCCCTGGCAAGAATATTTGCAATAAAACTATCTTTGTGCAGAGTCCTTCTGACAGCTCACCAGCACATCAAACTCCAAATTATGAAGAAAATTTCCATATAAAATGCACAAGATATTATTCTGTGGAAGTTTTCAAGGTCTCCTTCAGGCCTACCACTTGACTTTGGCTTTGCATAAATTGTAAACCTCCATCTGAGTGGTGTTCATGACAGATAATGGCATCGTAACTCTTTATCAGTGCTCTTCTGGATCACCCCATTTTCCTGCTAGAGGCTGTCTGCAGCTCAGCCACCAGCAATACTGCCTGTGTTCATGCCATGATTCACTGACACAGAGAGAAAACTTTTGGGTGAAGGCTATGATGGTATTCCACTGAAAACTAACCTACTTGCTTTGCTAAATAAAGTAGGGATTGCGAAACCCTCATGTTGAACCCTTACTGTCATTCTGCCCGCCCTGACAGCTCAAACCCAGCCATTTCATCACTTTCTGAAAGTATCTGAGGGACATTTAGCCCTGTTAACACACATAAATCATTTTGTTTTGCAGTCCTATAAGTTAGGAGCAGTACACTCGTGTAACTTTACAGTCTGTTCTCTAGCTATGACTGATTCAACCTAACAGAACAGCAAACTGCTCTATAAATTAGAGAGAATGACATCTGTGGTAAGGCTGGTGTACTTGTTATAAGTAAGTCAGCTAAATTCTTCTGAACAGGCTTCAGTCCTATTTCTCCTTACTCTAACTACATGCTCTCCATCTTCACACTTGTACAGCTGCAGAAGAAATTGTTCAGTCAGATTTTTTTTTTAATAAACTTGTACAAATGGTTCGCCCTCTACTCACTCACTGGTGCTGAATAGCAAATACATAATTAATGTAAGTGTTGCAAGTCTTGACTGTACACGAATGTAGGACCGGATGTCATTGTTTTAATAACACAAACTGTTTCATATGTCATTAACACTTCAGCTGAAATTCTCATGTCTTAGAAGCCAGCTTAAAATTGTGTTCTTGGTGAGGTTGAATGTTCTATTATTTTAGGACATAATTCTATTCCAAAAATAAATTCCTAAGATGATTTTTTGATGAGAGTTTCCATTTAATTACATGAATTTTGTTCCTAATTGGAATTTTTTAGTAACTCATTTAATCACTGATAGAGATCTCATTTCTTTCCTTTTTTCCAGTAGCAAATTCGACAAACATATTGATTAAAAAAATTCAATTAATGCTTTTTACACACAAATTGTTCATCAGCAATTCATTATAGGTGTTTGCTACTCCAAAATCAAGATAGCAGTTGCTTTGAATAGAAACATGAGCTTCTGTACCATTAAACGTTTCTGAGCTTTGATAGGATAAGCCATATTCCTAATTTCATGTGTCATAAACAGATAGTAAATAAAAAGTTCATAGTGTTGAAGTGAGACCTTGATGGATTTTTCCCCCCAAATACTATTTTAGTGTTACTATAGGCAAGAGAAGGGGCAGTAAATATGTGCCTGATACAGGGACACTCCTTTCTGTATTCAAATACACTCAAAAAGATGAAATTCCACTTTTTATCCTTTTATGGCTAAAGAAAAAAGGCCTTGCACAGCAGACATCATCACTAACAAAACCCCAAAAAAACGCCATCTCCAGCCAACATTGATACAGTGAGAACTACCTAGACAATCCAAGGAGCAGTCACTAGTGAAACCAGCTCATGATGTAACTACAGTCTCTCCCCTCCGTTACAGTTTTAGGCTGAGATTTCTAGAGTCCTAAATAACTGTGCAAATGGGAACACCAGACTCACTGCAAGCATTTGGCCAAAATTCCCTAATGCAAATCAATGATCGAGGCTGTGCTGCTTTTTAGCTTGTTTTAGGAAAGGGTTTTAGTCAGGCTCTGAAATAGGATGTATTGACAAAATTCATTGAACCAACTTCGTTATTCTCAGTCTCTGAAATAATGAGTCGGTGTTGGACTGCAGATTTATGAGCAAGTAGCTGTTAGGCAGATATGGCTGCAACAGAGTAGAAGCATTCATTGCTTTAGAGAAAAAAAACCCCCAAACCCAACGACAAACAGTCTGTATAAAAAGAAAGGGAAGAATAAATAACCATGAATTAAAATTGTCCTCAAACTCCCCTTTAAAAGCATGATGTGTGGTAATGTTTGATCATCAATAAAGGTAATAAAATGCAGCATTAGCAGAGGTTTGAGTCCTCAATCCCAAATTCAATATTAAAGATTTATTTTTATGGAGAAATCTAGGTGTTAATTTTTGATTTGCTAAGTCAATATTTTTACAGGCAAAACTATTCAGAAAAAAAAAAAGAGATGAATGAAAAACTCATGCTTGAAAGGTTATTTTGAAGTGTCAAACCAAGGAAACCTTACCTTGCAGGTGAGGTAATCCCACCTATCTGTACAAGAAATGCACTACACAGAATGGGAAGGGTCTGGGAGGACCCCAGGGTGCTTCTTCCTGTCCCATAGCGATGGTTTTCGTTAGGTCTCCCTACCCAGACAGGCTGGGAGACAGACCTCCAAGCCTTTCCCAAGACTTTCCCCTTCCCCTTCCTACCCCTGTCTATGTTGACCAGTGCCATGGCCCAGGAAAGCATCTTAATAACGTGGATTTTACTGGGGAAGGGGTACAGAAGTGTTTTAGAAAAAAAAATAAAGTTAGCACCATCCACGAGGTGTTTCCTAGGTGTTGTGCTGTTGCTCAGCATGGGCAGAGCTCACCTCCAGGAAGCATGAAACTGCTGTCTCCACTTCGGTCAGAGTTCTGCAGTTAAGTAGAGCAATTAATCAAGAATGTATTCTGTACCTGGCAAACACAAAGACCCTGAAAACTGAGTTCGCTGCTGTTAAAAAGGACTCTTTACAGTGCGGAATTGTCTTTGCATTTATCTCAGTTGGGAGTTTCTGCAGCTATGCTGTGAAAGGTCAGAATAATGACAACAGCATGGGCCTTTACCCTCTGCTCATGTTTCCAGCTACTGCCTTTCCCTATCTGTGGCATTTATAATGCTGAGAAAAGGTGAAAATGTTCTTACACAGCTGAGGGAAGAGTGTTAGCTACAGAAAATGAGGCATTTTGCACGGTGGTTGCATATTACCTTGAGGATTAAATGCTTGAAGGGAAATTTGTACCCCAGGTGTCTCTGGGTGGGTAGAGAAATGACAACCACAGTTGTACTGGGTTCCAAGCGGATGTCATTCTAAGAAAACTGACATGAGTATTGTGACAGCTGTGATGCCTTAAGAGGCCTCCGAGAAACAGAGACTAGACAGGAGTAAGGGAATAAAAGTAGGTATTTATTTGAAAGGCCTTCAGAGGTACACCCTGGGGAGCCAGAGGCTTTTGCCAACATGGACCCCAAGATGGACAACAGGTCACGAGTTCTTCACACTTTTATAGGTTTGGTTCATTTGCATATCAGGGTTAATTCTCCAATTAAAGCTTCAGTTTAATGATGTAATTCCCCTCACTTGCCCCCCTTAGAGGCTCTTTGGTTTATACTTTTTGGGCCTAGGACACTCTGGGTGTCCTTGAAGAGCAGGCTCGGAGAGGCTTTGTTATGTCTACCTAGCACGAGAGAGCAGAAGTTAACAAGCTACGAGAAACTTCAGAGTTACACACTAGGCAGTACAGAATTTGAAAAATATAAAAGTTAAAACCTAAGGCATCAGCTTAGCACTGGAAAGCAAGGAAATCTTATAGTAAGGGTGACAAATGAAACTTCTACTTTCCCTTGCAGAGAAGAAAGTGTGTTCCTACGACAATTAATTCCTGGATTTCTAAATAATAACTATATTATAGAAGAGAACAAAAAAGTCTCTTAAATGATTAAGTAATTAACATTTAAATTATTGGGGGAAACAATAGAAGAATAGATTTCTGAATAAGTTTTGATAGCAGTTATTCTAGTGGGAAAAGGAGGTGGATTCTCAGCTTTCAGACAGGCTCCACTTGGGATTTCAGTGTGACTGCTCCTGGTCCTGCACAATGGACAGCAGAAGACATGGTTCCAACAAAGCCCTCCTCAGGAATGGCAAGCAGGCTTTGATTTTAATTGCAAATTCATATATTTAAGTTTCTTCTTTTAGGAAGGAGAGATGTATAATCAAAAATACTTTGTGCTATCTGGAAAAGGGTGAGTTCCCTAAAGGAGGCTAATGTTAGTGAGGAGAGGACTCACCAGCACGGTTCTGAGCTATGCCTTTGCTCTGCCCCCACCCCAGGCCTCCATGGGTGTTTTCCACAGGACAGCTCTGGGGCACAGTGTCCATTGCTGGCACAGAAGGACAAAGTGGAGTCCAGGCAGAAAAGGATTTGAAGACCATCTGTTCTGCTAAGACTTGAATAAAAGGACGACAAAGAACAACCACCAGAATAACCGCAAAGTAAATCAAAGTCTCTTGACCTTGTAAAAGGTGAGGTATGGGTAAAGGGATCAAATCAGAGCTTACTGGTACTTACCATCTACCAATTTCTTTGCCAGCAGGGTAATTTTGCCAGCGATTTCTAAATTTATCATGAGTGTAAAGTGCTGGACCATATTCCTTTCATGGGGACATTTTGCTCTCCCCAGCTCTGGCTGTCAGTCACATTTTGGCTAAGCTGTGTCTTCTAACTCCCTTTCAGAAAGCTAAAGCCTTAGCAACAGCCATTAAAGAAATGTGTGTTAGCACTTGAGAAAGGGAGGACACATGAGCTCTTTGGCTCATATTTAGAAATAGCTTCAGCCCCCAAAAGCCTCTTGTTATCCTACCCAGTGAGTCTGACCTCCTGCCACCCCGGTCAGCACACCGTGTCCTTTCCTCCAGTGCATCCATCCTCTTTCACATAAAACAAGGATCTGCAGTGCCAGTGCTCTGCAGCACCACAGGGACTGTACAGACAAAGCTGCTCATCTCTGCAGCCCCCCACGCACCTCTTGGAGCCTTCCAGACCCACTGAAAAGGAGGCTAAGAGATAAAACAATGCCTGTGAGAAAAGGCAGCACGTAGAGGCTGATGCAGTTTGTATGACTGTAAACACAGGAGTCTATTTATCATACATTGCACAGAACAAATCCCTGAAAGGCAATGAAAACAAACACCTCCAAATAATACTTTTGTTCTCTGTGGAAACATCTCTATTGCAGCTAATTTGATATATGAAACTATCAGCAATAAATATATTTTTTTTTCAAAGGAAGAACTTTTCAGGTTAATGTGGTTTTGTCCACAAACTCAGAAAAAGGAGGCAGAGACCACCTGATATTTTCCCCAGCACAGTATTCAGTGCTTATTAGCAAACCAAAATTAGTTGCCCTATGATTTTGCCATTTCCATTATTTCACCTGAGAGGAAAGCACCCCCTGGATTTTTCTGTAGCACCTTGTTTTCCTATGGTATTGATAAATCAGACAGCAGTGATGAAGACTGGACAGAGGATAAACTGGAATGCCTGTCCTTACAAGGACCTTGACACTCTCATTAAAAGCAGTGGCCTGCTCTGATATATGACATACCATCACACTCTTCTGAGTTTTACGTCTGCTACCAATGCCTGTTTCTCCATCTATGAATAAAATTAATTTTCCTCTGCAAAGTCTGAGAAGGAGACATGGATATCAGAGCTTTGCAATGGAAAGGGAATCTTATCCATAGGTGATTGAATTATCCAAGTAAAATCCCAAGTTATTGTTTGGTAATCTACCTGAAATTATCCTGCCAATACCATTCCTAGTGCCAGCCTACATGAAGCAGAGGATCTGAGAGGGCAGCAGCAGATCCTTTTTTGTCTGATGCATGGCACCCTGTTACACAGAGGAATAACACCCTTTCTGGGAAGGGACTTTCTAATAAAGGTGATGGCCTATTTCAACGTGCCTTTATAAAGAAGATGCATTGCTGGAATGGAAGGTACTAGTCAACTCCAGTTTATCCTCTGGAAATTTACCCCAGGCAACAAGTTTCCTTGATGCTTATCATGAGCTTCCCTTTCATAGCACAGTACAAGTTATTGGCACCCATAATCCTAACACAGTAGTTTCAGAATTACTCCAGGCCTATTAATTTTTTGTAATGAAGAATGCAGGATATAAAAAAAAAATTTACAACACTAGAATTTGAAAGTTCTGATCCAACCCACTCAAAGTTAATTGAAAAAAACCCAGAAACTGAGTAGGAACTAGCTGGACCATCAAATCTTCTACTGTCACTGTCTAGACTCAAGAATTGCTGTCTACTGCATGTTACCAGAGTGTAAATTGTACATCTAGAGAAGTAAATGAAGTCTCAAAATATGTGAGTTTCCAAAAGATGCCATGAGAAAAACTGAAGGAAACTGATTAACTGCTGAAGTCTCAAAATGCAAAGCTCTCCTCTAATGAAAGAAAAAAAATCAGTTCTTTTTGTCCTTTTATACTGTATAGCTTTAATAAACTGCAGTAAGCTGTTGGGGAAGGGGAAATATCCACATGCACGCACAGCTTCAAGCTTATCTTTCTGTAAAATAATGAATTGCTTTAAATCCATCCCCTACAGCATGACCCAGCTACCCGGTAACAAGGTAGGGGACTGAGGGGGTTTCCAGTGCTTGATTGCTTCTTAATCATATTCTGTGCAAAAAATGCCTTCAGAAATCTATTTTACTTTGTATTGTAGTCTCTGTTCAGAATGGAATTCATTCAGCACAAAATTAGTACCTGAGCAAATCAGAGTCACAAAGGCCCCTGTATATAGCAGTGCAGACACACAAAGCAAAAAAACCAATCAACATATTTTGAATGTTAAGTCCTCCATATGAATCGGGAACAGGAAGTCATTCAGTACATTGTTTCAGAAGAACAAGTAGAAACTTACCTTTTCAGGTTACTATTTCTTTGAAAAAAGTAAGAAAAAATCCAAGTGCATTACCTCATATATCCTC
Source organism: Corvus moneduloides (assembly GCF_009650955.1). Classification (NCBI taxonomy): domain Eukaryota; kingdom Metazoa; phylum Chordata; class Aves; order Passeriformes; family Corvidae; genus Corvus; species Corvus moneduloides. The sequence goes on along the minus strand of NC_045476.1, from coordinate 124,321,586 downwards.
TGTTTGTATGGTTACAGTTTTAGCTCTTAATCTGTGGCTTTTCCAGTTGTATTTCAAGAACAAAAATGAAGCATCAATCATCTGGCAGTTAGCTATGGAAATCTTCCCCAAATTCAACACTAAGATCGATATACCTCATCTGTGTAAATGCATGCAGGACACCAGCTGATTTAGGAGTGCTGCTTTTCACAATATATCCATTCAAACAGTATTTCTTAGGTATTATTGAGTGGCATTAACTTTTCCCTCAAGATCATCATAAGAAACATCATCTCTGCAGCAAATGGCATAGCACGTCAGAGCAGAGTTTTCTTTTGCCTTGCTAGTTGAAGTAAACTGGCTGGTGTTCTACAATTATTTTACCTCTGCTGCTATTTAATTTTTTTCTTAAACTTCAATCAGATTTGCCTTGCTTGCATTGAAGATGCTGGTAACAGCTCACAAACTGGAAGAAATAGACAGTTTCACGTCAGGCACACAAATTCCTTTCTAAACAAAGTACAGCCCATCCCAGGGTGACAGGATGTGGGTTATATCACTATGCCATCTCCACTTAGAAAAATGGAAAGGTATGAGCTGTGCCTGGCATCATAAAACCTGACCCTCAGAATGGCACATGAGTATATCCTAATTCTGATTTTGGTCAAAAGTTATATACCAGAGAGATTCACAAAAGCCTGAGCTGTCAGTAGAATCCTAGGAGTTTTCTCTATAAAACCTATTCATCCCGCTGCTTTTCCCATCAGGAACCCAGCAGAAACAAGAGTAGACACGTCACCTCTTGCCCCAGGGCTGCTGTTCTTCCTTCCTTACGACAAACACCTGAGGGCCCCCAGTGACCATCCTGACAGGGGCAGCACTTTAACAACAAATCATGTCACTCTGCTTAAGGGAGATCAAAAGATTAAGAAGGAATAAGAGTTGGAGGACAGAAGGGAGGAAAACGTTTTCAAGAGGGAAATACCTGGCTGGGTGCGGAGGAGGGCAAGGGAGCAGTTTCTGAGACACTCTTGTACAGCTCTGGTTTGGAGGATATTCATGGTTATGGGAGGAATGCACATGGCACAGATGCTTTACATGCTTGCATTTCCATTTCTTAAAAGCCAGAATTCAGGCAATTGCTGAGTGTCTTTCAGGTTCACAGTATATTTTCTTTAACTTCTCTTTTTCCCTTGAGACTATAAACAGCTTATAGGAGTTTTAACTGAGTCAAACAGGACTTAGATGTAGAGAAAGTATGAAATCAACCAAAATTTGAGCAAAAGAAAAGATTACACTTTAGCTGGAGGATAAAAGCGTCATAAAAATACGTGTGTGTGTGTGTGGTGCATGTGTGCATATCTATATGTACAGATATATGCACAACCACATTCATTTTATGAGCCCTACAGTGAGTCTGGGAGGTTAACAACACTTTGATCTCATCCCAAAAAGCAGTCCAGGAGTTGTGGATGTCATTTTCCCATCCTACTTAATATGAACTCAGTGATGATATCTGTGTTTATCAACATAAAACAGTAACATGCAATATTAAAAAAAAACAAAAAACGAACAAAAGAAAGTGAGATTAAAGGAAAAAAAAAAGAAACAACCTAACCTACTGAATGATTATTTTCTGGAAGGAATGGAGGCAAACCTACTGCAAGGAGCATGCCTGACTATAACAAAAACACTTGCCAGGTTTCCCCATGGATTTTATTTTAATAATAAATTTAAGAATTTGTAGCCTCTAATTTCTCATGTTAACTTCCTTATTGTCCTAAGGAATTCCTGCACACAATTGACCCACCTTATTATCTTTGTATCAGCTGTCTGATCTCACTCTCTGAGATGGCAAGGGCCAACTTAAACTTACAAGTCCTTGGTACTGCCATTATCTGTGGCCACCTTCTACCCAAACGCTGTGGTTTGTTGTCCCTTTGATTGTCTGGTTACAGTCCAGCTTCTCAAACATTCACTAAACACAATAAAAGCAGCACTTCATAGAAATGGGAAAGAAATAAGTGATTGCACATGGGGAGGAGGTAATCTTTGAAATCAAGGTCAATATATATATATATATAACTGAATGCTCTCAGTTGCCATAGAAAATGCATGTTAAACATGTCAATTATTAACTAAAGTGCAACACTCATGTTGAAATATTCCCTCCTCACACCATGCTTTAAAAATAAACATAACCGCATACAGTACAAAGTGTTCAAGACATGCACTGATTCCTAGTTACTATAAATATGCAAAATTTGGCAACCAAGTATGGCCAAGGAGTCTAAAGGTTTTAAGCCCTCTTACATATTCAACAGAGACACTTCTGCTAAGTTGCTGCACGGACTGGAAACCAGGCTTGGATTTTCTGCTTGTCGTGCCCTCTCACTGTGCTAGGCAGTTAAGTGGGCACTCCTCTCAGGAGGATTTCTGCCTGCGGTTTCTGAGGTCCCTCTTGTACTACAAATTCCCACCAGCGTTCAGTCTAGAGAGCTTCTTCTTCCTGACCTTCGCTGCTCTACGTCTGCCTTAAAAACCCCGTGGTGGAAAAGGCAAAGTGATTTGCAAAGCGAGTGAGTGCAGAGGGCTTGGTGGGGGCAGCTGGAGTGCACGGGGGCTTCAGCCAGGCAGCGGCTGCTCTCTGATGGCTGTAAGGTGTTTCGGGGAGTGCTCTAAAGCAGACCTCACAACATCTGATGCTCAGTCTTGTGAGAAAGGCATAATGGGGTTTTGTGGGATTTTAAAACCCTTGCTGTTTTTCATAGATTTTATATAGTCTCAATAAATACATCCACTAATGGTGTTGTACCTTTATTTCATATCTTAATACAAAAGAACAGCAAATTAAAAATTTTATTAGACAATATATCCTTTACTCCTGAATTACCAAAAAAAAAAAATAAGGACACTCTGGAATGTTGACTTTTAATGAGATGATAAAAAATATTCAAGTTGTATTCCAATATTATAGCAATGAAAGCCAAACAACCTCCACTAACTTTTATATAATTTATCAGGTGATATGCAGCCAAAATACCTACAGAAGACTGGTTTTTAAAGATTGCACACTCAGACTGAACCCCTGATGAACATTTTAACAGTGCCACTCAGAAGAAACCAAAGGAATAGTGTTAAAATTTACAAAAACATTCCCACTACATTTTCTGCAAGTCTGTATTTATTACTGAAACCCTTCCACATTTAAATATTCAAACAGCCCCTTTGAAATATTGTCAAATCCATTGAAATCACATTGTGACCCATTCTTACAAACCTTTGTTGATGAGGAGGGACAGCACAGGAGCCTCTGGCCGTCATGAAAATGGCATCGGTCTGGTTCTGTGGGAAGTGACCATTTGCTAAAGGTAACAGATAGCTGAACTCAAAGTAGCATTCACATGTGTACAGCAGTGGCTTCCTGGGGCTAGAACCAGTCATGTAACTGGGCCTGACACAAAGGAAAACTTATGGTCCTCTTGAGGCAACCAGCCACTTACAAACCACTGCTGAGCAGTACAACATTGGAGAACAACACTTCAGCTCTGCAGGTGCTTCCAAGAGGTGAAAATGTGGCAGTTTAAGACTTGTTTTTCCATCCTTCTAAGACAATATACGTTCAAACTGTAAAATATTTTTCTGCAGAGAAAAGCTTTTAGGATCTGGGACTGAATGCAACCTGCTGTTGTCCCTGGAGAAGTGTATTATGGAGTGGAGGAGGAGAAAAAGGTTTCCTGTTTGGCGGAAAAAACCTGTATCTATTCATCTGCAGCGCACTTGCTCACAGAACTAGATTTCCTGCCAATACAATAAATTTATGACTGGGGTGCTGAGAGAAAAGGCAGTAGTGCAAAATCCAAGATAAAAGCATGATATTAAAAGCATGATATTATAAAGAAATTGCTGTAAATGACATGGCTCTGAAATCTGCTGTGTTTGGAAAATATCTTTTTGTAGCACAGCCACACTTTTCTGTAGGAACTGCAGTCCACCCTTTCAAAGCTCCATAAATAGGAGCAAGATGAAGAGGCCTCAGCCTGGTGATGGGGCACATGGCCTGATTTCAGCTGAGATAGAGGTAGTTTTCTTCCTAGTAGTTGGTATCGTGTTGTGGTTTTGGATTTAGTATGAGAATGATGTTGATACCACACTGATGGTTTAAGTTGTTGCTAAATGCGCTTATCCTAAGTCAAGAAATCATTATTTTTATTATTACCACCTTTATTTCAAAAATTAAGCTGTTCTTTTCTCAGTCCATGGCTTTAACCTCTTCCTGATTCTCCTCCATATCCCCTTGGGGGGTGGGTGGGGAGCTGAGCAAGTGGGTGTCAGGGGCTTAGTTGCTGGCTGCAGTTAAACCACAACAACATAGATTTAAAATTCTGGGGAAAGAGTCAGTCAAACAAGCTGGGGTATACAGGCTCCACTCAGGCAGCAGTAAACCTTTTGTAGTCTTAAATTCTGTATAAAATATTATCCTTCAAGGAACCTAAACTCCACAGCAGCCTCTGTCATGCTTTGGCATGTTCTTGTGTTAACAATGGGAGCTACACAATTCCACTCAACCACCCATTTCACTGAAGTGCTGGATAATATATTAAAAGTTATAAAAAAGCTGCACAGTTGTGAAGGTGGAGGAAGAGCAGATCCTTCAGTAAATGCTAATTGTCCCAAAGAAACTCCTTCTAGTGTCTCAAGACAGGAAAGTTTACGAGCAGGTATAGTAAAAGCTGGCAGGAGGCGCTTTATTTCATGTTTCCATCTGCCAGTTATATTTCATGAAATGGAAGATTGTCCTTTCACTCCATAAATTCACCCTTTTTACTGCAGAAATTTTACATTAAATACTAATAACATTGTTTCAGGGGATCAACCAAAGGACATAACCGGCAATTAAAGATCTCCAATTATATAATAATTTTCTGTTATGACTTATTTCAACAGATTACTGAATTTCTATTGAAATGGCATTCCGAAGGGGCTTAGAAATGTTTTAAGCATATGTTCCAGGGCTACAGTCCCAGCACTGAATACTAATACCCCAGTTTGAGATGTGTGCTCTCATGTGTCACAGACATCATAGTTTCTGTTCATTTTCCATGAATTATTGAAATGAATAATTATTTCCTGTTTTCTTTATCAAATATTTTACTACCAGAAGAGCTGGAATGAGTAAAATCCAGGAAATGTGCTGCAGTAGATAAGAATTGAAAGCAGTGTGTTGGGGATGGTACCTGTATTTACATATTTGTATTTTATTAAGTAATTGAAAGAGCCTGCTCATGTTGTATAATTCATGCATCATAAATAAACACAAACCAAATAACTGGAAGCAAAGGCTCCAACAGTAGCAACAATCCACACCTCTCCTGCAGTGATTGTCTGGGCAATTCTCCACTTTGTCTTGCAAGATTCCCACTACCCAACCCTTTTAAGGATTGTTTCAGCTCACTAAGAAATAGTATACAAGGTCTTCTTAGGGTCAAGAAGTAAAAACAAGAGGTATGAGAGTGCAAACAAATTCAAAAGTTAAATTTAATCTTAGGAGTTTGATTCGTGCACTGCACGGATTTCTGAAAAGCAGGAATATGAGGAAAAAAGTGGTGAATAATGTCGGTTTAATAAGCAGTGTAAATCAGATTGTACACAGTTCTAGGGGCTTTATGTAGTTATTTAAAGGTGTTCATGGTTTTAAATCACCTGTCTGTGACTTAAAAAGGCAGCCCAAAGCTGAGCATCTAAAGCAATATGTATCCATGTAAATCAGTGCCTTTCCCAGCTTAAGGCAAGCTGCTCTTGTAGGGGTGTCCTGGTTTGAGACAGATTAAGGGAAACACTCTGGGAGGAACATCTGCTCCAAAGAAGGCAGGTTAAAGCCACCACTCCTCCACCACGTTCGGGACAAAATTCCTCGGAGGAGAGTGAAAAATGGGAAAAACACCTATTTATTTAACAAACACAATGCACAATGGGAAAAGAATAATGCTAAATAATAAAACCTCTCGCTGTGGAGAGAACCTAGGTGGATCTCAGTGTCCTGTGTGAGTGTGGGTTTCTCCTCTCCAAAGCTGGACTTCTGTGGGGGGGAACCCTCCGGGCCTAGGTGTGAGGTCTCCCGGTGTGTTCTGGTGCTGTTGAACAGAAGAGAAGAAGAAGAAACCAAAGTCAAAGAGAAGCAAAGGATTTTAACTCTCCATCTCTCTTTTCCAAGAAAAGGAGCCAAGAGCCGGGAAAAGCAGGAAGGTGCTTGCCTCCACTCCACAGCAGCAGCAGCAGCAGCAATCTCTGTGTCCTTGAACACAAAACTGCTTTGAAAAGTTCACCTGGCTTTTTTCTTCTTTCTCTTGGGCCCAGTTTTAAAGGCACAGAAAGGCACAGGATTCATGTCTGGGCATAGAGCAGGCAATAGGGGATAAACATCATAGAGTCACCCCAAGACAAGGGGACAGCATGGATGGTGCCAAGAGGTAGCAGTTAAATTGTCCAGCACTTGCTTGGGACATGATGAGCTCAGCAGGGGGGGTTGGATGGAGCTGGACTTATATCAGTCCGGAGCATTCCACAGCTCTCTCCAATATGCATCACAGTTTTTGAGTTCTCCATACTGTCAATACCTAGGCAAAATAAATTAAAATATGTTTTCAATTAAAAAACCTAAACAAAACAAAACCTCACTTTTGACTTTAACACAGATTTAATGCAAATTAGTTTTGATGTTACACATGAGCTGTCTATGACAGACTGCACATGCTTAGAGAAAAATTATATTGAAAATATCCGAATCTTCAGTAAAAATTTCAGAAGGTATCAAACTGGTGAAGGGCCAAGCTTAGAACCTTAAACCACAACATATTAAGGTGATAGAGTGTTTTTCAACAACAGCTTTTCTTTCCAACAGTTATTTCAGTTATTTAGTTTAGATCGGTGCTGTAGCTACACCACACGACATCCAGACAAAAAAGGGCAAAGACAATTTTCTTTACTCTCCCAATCTATCAATGAAAACAAGATACTAGAAAGTGAGATACACTACCTCTAAAATTCTGAAAGATGTGGCAACAGGGATTAAAGGCCTCAGTTCACTAAACATCAGTAAAATCTATTTAATAAACAAAAATCATTAACTGTAAAATGCAGCCTGATACATAGAAAAATGGATTTATCCCATATATTTATTGCACTTATGTCAATTATGTAGGTATATTTTTAGGAATTTTATTTATATCCATACTTTTTTGCTAACTTTATGGCCTTAGTGTATAGCAACTTTCAACTGTGCCAATCATTTTCAAATTACAAAACTAAATAAGACTTTTTTTTTTTTTTCAGTGAGTATGGACAGCTAAACATCCCAGATCACAATCTAATTCAGATGAAATAATTTTTAACATCTGCTCCAGACTGCAATTAAACTATGCATGTTGATGAGAGAGAACAACTTTTAATGCTCTCTGGAGGCAAGAAGTATTTTTTCCAGGCTGATTTACACCACGATAAGAAAGCTTCCTCTCAGACTTTCAGTTTTGTAGGCCTGACATACAGAATCTGGGCTCCCTTCATTTTTTCAACAGCCAGTATTTTTGACAGCAGGTTTGTTTCAAATGGTCTCTATGTCTCAGTTTTCTCTTTTTCTAAAAATACAATTCCCATTTTTCTCACCCCTCATTTACAAAATCTGACTCACCATTTTGCATTTGTTCATAACACAGCATGACAAAGAACTGCCAGCAGGAAACAAGGATTAAGGGCTTGACTTTTCTCAAGTTAGCTAAAAGTGAATATTTTATTCTCTCACTCCAAAAACCCCAAGTGTGTGCTACATATTTTCCAAGGACACCAAAATATTTCACTGTGTATTTTAGACAGCTATAAATTTATTTTATTTTTCAAAACCAGGGGATGTTTCTTCTCCTAAAACCATTCTGGGCTCTTGGTTAAGTCTATATTCAGGTATTCTTCAAAGAACTTATTTGATTCCCTTTTTTAAAAAAGAAAACTTATTACAGAGTAAATGTTTGTCCAAGTCTCCATATTTAAGTGAGAATTGTGTTTGAGTACAAGAATCCATTCTAATGCAACCTAGTGATTTGTGTTTCAGGGGATATTTTTTGAATGTTTTTATTACATTTGCATAAAGAAGCTGGGCCAACTTTACAGACCCTGGGGCTCAGAAAGGCAAAAATAAATATAACTAGTAGAGACAGAAAATGCATTTCTCTGAAAAACTAGAGAACACCTAAAGTTTGACTAATATCTCATAATACAGGGGTGCACAGAAGAAACTTCAGTTAAACCTTCCCCTTGCTAACACAACGGTGACACCACAGGTAATCCTGTACCTGGTCTGGTACTACTGGCAAATACAGCTGCCACGGGCAGACTGGTTAACTGGGAAAAGTCTATGTCGCACCAGTAAATCCCAGGGACTTTGCTGTAGACTGGGGAGCATCACACAGAATCTTCGCTCAGTGAAACAGCTCAGTGAAATGATAGCTCAGACTCAATGCTCTCAAGCATTTTGCCATTTCTGTGCAACAGGAACAAATGAAGCCAGATTTTAGATAATATAAAGCCAGTTACAAAAGAACAAATCTTGAAGGTTTTCTCAGAAAAGCCCAATTTACGTGAGAGCTTTCTGTGTAAAAATAGTTATTAATATTCTACAGCGGGGACATTGAGGTATATGCAATCTTTGCAAACAGAACTCATTTATTTTTCACAGAGTGAAGAGAAATCTTAAGAAATTCTCCAGTGACTCCACTGGGCTTGGCTGGAAATACAGAATTGACTTTACCAAGTATGTTTCTGGAATAGAACTAAAGACAACCTTTGAAATTAAGCTGGTGCCAAAAACCTGATTTCAGATAGCCTGTAAGTCTTTCCTTGCAAAGTCTAATATTTCTCCTGTCTCTTTTTAATACATCTTTTGTGTGTAGATTCAAATTGTCTCCTGAGCACAAGGAGCAACGTTCAATTTGTAGCACCTGAATATTCACTTCTCCATATCCCAAATACCTGTGCAACTCAAATCTTCATCATTTCTCACAGGGATGTGAGACAGGGGTGTCTTGACAGAGTTTGTGGGACAAATGAGCACTTGAACACATTGCACCAGTGTTGTTAAGATCTTGACTTCCTAAGTGCTGAGCTAACACAAACTGATAATGCTGCCACTTTATCACTTGGTAGCATCTGCACACTTAATGCTCCACAATGCCATAAATGATAAATACCGGTTTCCAAAAATAACATTCACACAACCAGCCATGAAGACAACACATTTCTACACCATGCTCGTGACAATCTAAATGTGGTTTTGAATATTTCCCAATCTTGGAACCAAGTCTTGTTGTACAACCCTCTTTCTTTTTGACATTATCAGCCAGTGCCAAGCCAGAAGTCACTGCTGATCTAAAGTGCTATTTGATTGGTGAAATGTCGTGATTCTGGGCAATCCCTTAGGATGTGCCATTGCAGGCTACCAGGGTTCTCAGAGAGCTTTAATATGTGAAATTACTTCATTTCCTGACCTGGATACTCAGACTGCTGCTGCCACCGACCCAGACAGTTCTTTGGATACACAGCTTCCCCGAGGTCCAAGACTGATAACAGAGAGACATCTCAGCAGCACAGCAAACCTGGTTTTGCAGCTCAACAGCATTTTGTTCTTTTCATTTTCCAGGGTCAAGTTTCAACCTCAGTTGGCTCAGACTCCCAGACCTAACCCACAGCATCAGGAAGCCAGCAGGCTTGAAAACTGACTCTGAATAGGAAGCTTGGACTTTTTCCTCCTTTCCTAGCTCTCATAGATGGACACGCTCTATTTGCTTACCCAACAGGGCTTCTTAATCCAGGAGGCATTAAGTCATTCCTGCTTCACCTTCAAGATGTAGAAGCTTGGCCCAAATTTTTTGGTCTAGTTTTACTTTTTTATGTATTTTAAGAGCTACCAAATTCTGCATGTGGGCTTTAGAGCATCTCATTATTAGAGGTACATAGAAGTAATACATCCATAAACACAATTTTTATATATCATCATCAAACCACAGGCAGCTTTGTAGTCAGTCTTACAAAAAACCCAAAAAGCTAGGTGCCAGTGTTACATTGTTAATGAGAAAGATAATCACTTCCCCTCTTCCAATTTTTCTCTTTTTGAAGGATTAATATATTAAAATGAACTAGGTAGCTAGTAGATTGTGAAACAACAAAAAAGCATTATGAAAACATTAGCTTAAGTAAATAATATTTATAACACAGATGAAGAGATGTTTTAATTTCCTATACCCAGGAATAATATTGCTGGTCCTCATATTTGGACAGAAAATAGAATCACGTGGCTTCTCAGGATGGAAAGAAAAAAGGACTCTTCCAAATAGAGTATTCATTTCAGTTCTACCCATACCAAATAATAGTGCTTTACTGTCAGTTTGATTTATGGCATGAGCAAGGTCCTGCCAAATTACCAGTTCCTCGAACTGCAGTTTCCATTCAGCTCCTCCACAGTTCACAGGAAAGTACAGCTCAAAAAATGTGATATGGTGCCTAAAGGGACTTGGTGTAAGAGAAACCAGGAGATAGCAGAGAGCACTCTGCTAAGGAAGAAAAAATGTAGCTTGGCAGGAAATGCCCGGAAAATGTGAAGAAAAGGACGACTGAATCAGACTGGAAGCCAAGGCTGTTATTTATGAAATCAAGCCTAAATTACTGCATAATATTGTGTCTTCCAAACCAAAGGAACAGCACAAGCAAGGAAACTTCCTCAAAATAACCTTGCTCCTCTGTCAGTGACTTCCTCTCCTGAATCACCTACTATCCTGAGCTACTGGCTAAACACACACCCATGCATTGCAATTTAGAGCTATAGTTACATTCCTTTGAAGATTTATCGCTGTTTGCTGGGAGAAGGATCTGCAATTAAAATCTATGTCAACAAGCAGAAGTCAAATGCAAGGATAAGGTCACACAGATAGAGGAAAACATCTGCTCTATACACTTTACAGAACATAATGACAAAATGTCTTGGAGAAACAAGAGTTTCACTTTAATTTTAGAAAATCAAAGAAGTAATGATAATTGCAAAGATGTACCATGATTTATAATGCAAAGGCAGGAAAGAAGAAATTGTTTCTAAGGCAGTATTAGAACAATACTTTGCCTGAAGCCCATGCTCCACTTTCACAAACTTGCTGTTTCGAGAACGCATTTAAAAGTAAATAAACGTTTATGTGGTGTTCAGAGTCTGAGCAGACAAAAGCTGATAAACAAGGACTATATTACCAATATTTAAATCTTGATAAATCTTACAATCAAGATGCTGGGGGTCCTAATTATAAGTAAATGGTGGGGTCCTAATTATAAGCAATTTTAGTTCCCCTTCACGTAGCAGCCAGGAATAAACCGCAGGCAAATATGGTTTCTAATTGCTCAAGCACATTTTTGTTGTTGTGCTGCTTGAAGTCAGCAGTGGGGTTATGAGGACAATTGCCAGTTGTAAGGAACGTGTCCCTGCAAGAGTGAAGAAAGGCGGCAGAAGTCACTCAGCACAAGTGACAACGGCAGCAGATTGGAAGCCCTGTTGGAGTGGGCCCAGAGGAGGGCCATGAAGATAAACTGAGGGCTGAAACACCTCTTCTGTGAGGACAGGCTGAGAGTGCTAGGGCTGTTCAGCCTGGAGAAGAGATGGTGCTGGGGAGAGTTTGTAACAGCCTTCCAGTAGCTAAATAAGACCTATAAAAGAGGAAAGAGGGACTTTTTACACAGGCAAATAGGGCTAAGATAAATAAAGATAAATAAGATAAACTCAAAGAGGGTAAGTTTAGATAGATATTAGGAAGAAATTCTTTACTGTGAGGGTGGTGAGGCACCAGAAGAGCTTGCCCAGACAAGATGTGGGTACCCCATCCCTGGAAGTATTCAAGGGCCTCTGAATAACCTGGTCTAGTGGAAGGTGTCCCTGCCCATGGCAGGGGGGATGGAACTAGATGATCTTTAAGGTCCCTTTCAATCCAAACCATTCCATGATTATATGAACCCAAAACCAGGAACAAAACCAGACACAACTCTCTGAAAAGCTAATAGCCCAATGTAGACTTACCCTTGGTTCAGCAGGAGTTGAACAAACAGCACTTCCCTGATAGATAACGTAAACTGGCAAAGGATCTGACAGAAAGTGCAACGGCAACATCTGCCTTGAATGAAATTTACAAATGGATTTCCCATTTCCTCCCTGTACATGTAATTTACAACCCCAACAGCTTTGTCCCTCTTACCCTACTTGTTTTTTTGGTTTTGTTTTTTGGGGTTTTTTTCTGCAGGTAAAGAATGCATTGTCCATTTCCTCTTCCAGTTTTCTTTTTTCCCTCATGCCCTTCTTGCAACATAATTTAGCTAAGATTTATTTTGCAATCCTGTTCCAAACAGGTGTCTGTTTTCTGGCTGCCCCTGCAAATGCAGTTCCAGAGACCAGATGGTAATAGTTAGATGCCTTCTGCACCTGCATGGATGAGAGCAGATCTGAAGAACCTCTGCTGTATGTTGAGTAGCTCAGAGCAATATTTAGATGACCCTGTGGTTAACAATAACTAGGCAACAGTATCTGGCTTGGCACTGAAACTATGGTGATCATTAGTGGAACTGAATTTAAGACAAAAAATGGGTTTGGGAAACTAGGATAAAGGCAGGACAATCTGGCACATCATCAGCTAAAAAGGCACCTCAGGAACACCAGCATGAATGAACAATACCTGCCCACATCTTTTCTGTCATGTTACGGGATCTCTTACTGCAATCACACAAATAAATTCATTTACTGTGTTTTGGAGAAAGTCCAGATGTCAGGATTTAGCCAAGGGTTTGGGGACTTCTTAATCGAGTACCGTAAAGCAGTGTTAATTTTCCAACCATGCAAACAGCTTCAATTGGTTACTGGACCAATCTAATGTATAATGGTCTGACACAGGATAAGGAAGGTGTGGGAGAGAGATTTGAAGCCTGAGTTTTTTGAAGGAGATAATCAGCCTGAGAACCAGTGAGCTAAAAAGAGAGGGAGAGAGAGAAAAGAGAGATAAAGAGAGGTGAGGATTAAAAAGGGAACGAAAGACGATTCTGCAAATTCATGCAACATAAATCTGGGAGACAATTACTGAAAGAAACAACTAGGAGGTTGGGGGGAGCCACCTAAAAAAAACAAACAAAAAACCAAAAAACCCAAATCAGTGAGGAGTAAGAAAAATCTGGAAATAATCATTAGAAATTCCCTCCAGGGAAAAGCTGTGCACAGGAAAAAAAGGATCATTCATTCAAAAGCTGTTTCTAGACATGATTTGAGACACAACCTGAAGCAAGATGTGTGTCTCTGATTTGTGCAGATCAACAGCAGTTCTAGGCACCAGGTCAAGCATTCAGCTGCACAGCAGAAGAGTCAGGCTCAGGGAGTTGGGAAACTCCCATTTCTAAACCAGATCAACAGGGTTCACAGGAGAAGACTCCTACCTCCACAGGCACTTATTGCTCCATGGAAGCCTCGCCAGCTCTTCTGTGCTGAACATTCAGGGAGTTGACTTCTTGGTGGGATCCAGGGGGTTAAATTCTTGGTGGGATTTCTGCTCCTGGGTGTTTTTCACCACACTGTAGAACTTGCTGGGAGCTAGCAGCAATATTGGGTACCTCACTGGGTTCTCAAAGTCAATGATTAGAGGCTTCAGGTACTTTTCCTGGAGGAGTAATAAAGACATCAGCATGTCAGCAGCTCTCTGCACAGTATGAAGGACATGTCCTCTCTGGAATGCATTTTTTGTAACTAGAAAGAAGAATGCAGCATAAAGAGAACCCAAAACTGACAAGTAAATAGAACTATATGATTCTTCTAAGACACTACAAAACACCAGTAGCATACACTGGCAAAAGTGTGCACAGATTCATTAATGCAGGATTGGACTTTATATTTCAAAGGGCACCTCCATAAAAGCAGGTACTTTCTCCTGACTGCTACACTTTAGAAATTCACTGTGAAAGTAATCATCCTTTAGATTTGAGACTCATATTATACAGTGGGAGAAAATAAATCTCTCTAAGAGTCCTGTTAGCAGAGAGGAATTATACCTCTTTAGAGGTATTACTGATTTCAATATTAATAACACTATTCTGCAAATCTATTTTTCTAATGATTTTCTGAATCTGTGATCAAAATTTTAAGTCAGGTATTTCTTTTCAGATACCATAGTTTTCTAATTCCAGGGAGAGAAGGTTCTAATAACATTTCTTCAAATCCCTTTTAAGAATCGCCTAACGTACAGAAAAAATAAGTGCCTTGTAAAGACAGATAGGCTTAAGTAGTTTTTCCTCTATTAGAGTTGAGTAATATTTAAGACTTTCTTATCTTGAAATTACTCTGTATCATAGAAAATCTGAAAACTTATCACTGCAATTCTATTTTGTTGGAAACAAACAACTTCCCTCACAATTTTCTCTAAAACCTATGCATTTTTTCCACTTCTGTTATAAGTAAAAATAATGGTAATTTTTGACCTGCCTTTCACTTTGTTGGCACATTTGCATTATAAGACTCTTGCTTTGGGGTTTTTTTTAATGCTATTTTTATGCCAGAAAGCATGGCTTGAGGGTAGACAGTGCCCAAGAGTGATTTGATCCTCATGGAATTTATGAAAAATGTTATTGGAAAGGGTGGGATACTAATATAGTATAAGAATATGTATAGACTGGAAATAGAACTGGTAAATATGTTATGTCCCAGACTCTTGGGAAAGGACCAAGGGCAAAACAATTTATTCCTTTGAGTTATTAAGAAACTACTTCAAAGATTTTTTTCCACATCATAATCATGAAGATCCATATAGCAAGGATTCAACATTCACAGGAAGGAAGGATAAAGCAGAAGAAGTTATTTATTCCTCCTATTTCAAGGTGCAGAGGGGAGCAGAAGGGAGCAAAAGCCGGAGGCACACCTGCCAGAATTATCTTAGGCCAATGCTTTAAGGAGCCATTAGAGACACAGGCACAGGTCCCTATCCCTTCCCTCCCCACAGGCTTCTCCTGGCCAAGGTGAGATCCAGGTGAGATCTTACTAGCCATCAGTTTTTTCCCCTCAGCCAATGGGCTCCTGAATCCCGTCTACCCCTACTCCTCACCCCAGTTATCACCATGTTTCTGCTATGAGGGAAACCATTCCTCTGAAAAACAAGGCACTAGAGGTGGGGAACAGCACTTAAAGTGCTATAAAGTGTTTGGACACAACACAGACCAAAATGCACTTTTCCCATGGTGCTTTCAGCCCAGAGATTACTTCTGGCTGAACCAGTATCAAATGAGATCAATTCAGCTCATATCCACAGATCTGCTCCAGGCTGACACTGGTAGGACCAGAAGCAAAATTCAGGGCTATAATGATTACTTTTTCTGGCTGAAATTATTAATTATTCAGAAACAAGTCTGTCATAGGCAGAGCATTTCAGGAACAGGCCTATCAGAGGCAGAGCATTTCCTTCAATTAACTCAAATTAACATTTTGTTTATAGCACAGAGTAAGCTTTCCTTTTCATAGTTCAAAGTGAACCCTGGGGATTCTAAATATGCCTCCTGGTGATTTAATTAAGATAAATATTCATTCAAAAAAAGAAAAGAAAAAGTACAGAAAGAAGGAAAAGCTACAATTAAAAAGGTGGTTGCTATGAGGAAAAGGGATCCACGGTATAAGAAGTGAAAAGGAAAGCAGAAGTGACTAACAAAAGTGTATGAATTAGGGCAAAGAAGAAATGAAAGAAAAGAGGTTCTGAATGTGAACAGGAGTTAAAGAGTAAACAATGCACAGGTAATACACTGTTTTGAATGCACAGGTGACATGACCAAGTGAGGGACAGATCCACCAGGGCTTGGGCGGCTTTGTAGGGTGAAGGAGAAGAGCTATGGTTCCCCAAATGGTTGCTGTTCCCCACAATTCAAGACTTCAGCATAAAGCAACTCCACCCTATTCTGGGGTAAAAAGCTAACCAAAGCAAGGGTCATTACCAGAGTCAGGATCCCAGCTGATGAGCCTTTGGAAGCCAGTGCCAGACCCTGATGGGGAGTAGGTAAGCGGCCAAGTCTGATGCATGTTGTGTACATGAAAGCCGTATGTATTGCTGGTCTCTCCCACACTGTGATAGCAGTAGAAGTGGAGCATGAAGTGAGGTAGAAGTGGATGTAGATATCGCCAAAGACAAGACACAGGATGGAATCTTATCTGAGTGAAAGTTACAGTGTATGTCCTGATGCCAAAGTCTGTCCCTCAGGCACTGCACGTGGCACAGGTTAATCAAAGACCACCACAGTGCTTCACAACCTACCTGCTGAGCTCCATATGCTTGTGGGGAAGCAGGGATGATGAGCAGTGCCAGCCTCACACTGGTGTGATGAGATAAAGCTGCTGTTTTTCTGCCTGCAAAGCTTGCCCACCCCACAGCCTGTACCGGCAGCAGCATGTGGGGAGAATCCCTCTGGTTCTGCCTCCGTTACCTGGAATGCTTCAGGTACTCCATCATGATGCGTTTTCCTGCTGTCAGAGCTCCACCACTACAGTGATGCTGCTGCTGAGCCAGCCAGCCTTCAGTTCTCTCTGACGTAATTATAATTGCCTGTAATTTCAAATGACTACAGAAAATTGTGGTTTTGCTGACAATACAGTTAAGAAGTAAGTGTTCTCCTAGCTCACATTCTTTTAACTGCTTAGTTTAAAGATTTTCATCTCTTTAAAACCACATCTGAAGTTCTATTATTTCATATTGACCATTGAGTATTCACAAAAACCTGTTCTATTTCACAGCTTCCTGATGATATAACTCCCTGATATCCTGTGTCTCCTTTTTTTTGTCTCCAGATCCTAAACAATCTTTTCAACTTTAACATAGAAAAATGATACTGGCCCAAAATGGAAAATTTTCAAGCACCAGTGGTAGTAAAAACTATACACTCAGTGCAAGAAACTACGACAGAAATATATTTTGTTTTTCTGTATGTTATTTGCTACTGGTTGAATTAAATAATGAATTGCAATTAAAAAAAACAGCAAATGGAAGAAAATGGATTTACTGTCAATATTAAATTGCAGCAGTGAACCTGAAATTTAAGTCCATGCCACTGGATGAATCTCTTTAATACAATCACTGATTTTTAAGGATGGGGGGATCTATCACCATGTCTCTGGATGTCACAAACCAGATCCAGAGTATGATGTTGAGCTCTGCTGTGCATGCTCTCTTTTAAGATTAGCTATGTTAAACAGTGTGAGTAAAACAAATGGGTCCCATGGATTTAGAAAGCTGAGGTATTTCTGGTCCCGTCCAGTGACTCTGCAGTCTGTAACTGGTTTTGGATTAGGTCATCAAGCAAGTTGATCTTCCTCATTGTTTCTCACAGTAAGAAAGGTTTCTTCTAGAAATGCAATAAAAGTGTTAACAGGACGACCCCGCCTAGCACAATATTCCCTTCTCTAAAACATTCTTCCACAAGGACACTTCCACATATTTTCCATTAACATCAGGGGAAGATAAGCACATATGGAGACATACAACTCTACAGCCTGAAGAATTGTAACATGCATATACACTTACACAAGAATCTACACTCTTCACACCTCCACCCAGAAAGCGGAAATTTAGCAGAAGAAGGATATTAAAAATCATAACTGATCTTGTCAGGAACTCCAGACAATATTTAATTCTCCATCTCTTGGAAGAGAGCATTAGGAAACAGTTTTACAACCTGGGTGGGGAGAAACTGTTGGATTGCAATAAAGATTGCGGGCTGATGAAAGAGCTCAGCGTTTCTGAGTTCCTGTCTCGCTGGTTACGATGTGGTTCTGCTCACAAGTATCTCAGCTGAAGTTCAGGAAGGCAGCAATAAGTTTCACAGCCTTAGGGTCATTGCCAAGGAAGTGGAGTGTTCTTAGACAGAAAATGAGAGAACATAGCTGTCTCTAGTGTTCATATATGTTCAGTCTCACTGCTGTGACTGCAGGAGCTGGTGATATGGCTGTACCTGAGAAAGTCAAAGGCTGGGCCCACTTGCAAAGGTTGGTTTGGGCATGAGGGATTAATACAAATGTAAGGCTCAGATGTATCTGATAAAAAAATTAGTCCCTGAACAGCCTAAACAGGAGTTTCCAATAAAATAAATTTTTCTGAATTTTTTTTTAATAGAAAATGCCACTATTTAATCCAATAAACAAAATCTTAAAACCTGGATATTCCAATAGAAAATGAAATTTAATCCAAGAAAATGGCAGCTTCAGTGATTCAAGCTTTCATTTGCCTAGATGAGTCCAAATCTTCCTATGAGATTGTCTTGAAACATATGCTCCTTTTCCCTCTAAACAAGACAATGTTGCATCAATTTTTTTTTTTCTAAAATTTTGACCTGTAGGAGTAGAGTAAGGTTTTAGGCATCTGAAACAGAACTCTGATAAGCTTCATCAAAATCTTTTATCTTTCCACCAGGAGGCTGGATGATCAGCTACACAGCACCTTGGAACTGTTCAAAGGCTTTTGCTAACTGGTAATATAGAGATCAGAGCCAGTTTGCCTACAATCATGTTCAAAAGAGAAGATACACATCAAATCCAGACAGCTGGAAAAAAATCTCTAGGCTGTATAAGTGGAAGCCATAATGCCTGAAGCAGCTTTTCACATCTTTCACCTCTACAAAATTTTCTTGTCTTCAAAACTCTCATATGCTGCAGCCCCATGAAAACCTTTATTCTCAAATACATATTTATTTACTTACCCTGCCAAGGGTAATGTTAGGACTCCAAAAGAAACGGATAATCATGCAAGTTTGAATTCATTGCTAGTCTGTTGCAAGCATGAAAAAGAAGCTTTCTGGCTTTTTGCCATTGGTTGTTGTGCTGGTTTTGTCTGGGTAGTGTTAACTTTCTTCACAGTGGCTGTATGGAGCTATCTTTTGGGTTTGTGTTGATGTAATAGAGGGGGATGTTTGTTATTGCTAAGCAGGGCTTGCACAGAGCCAAGGCCTTTTCAGCTCCTCACCCCACCACAGAGTGGGCTGGGGCTGCACAAGGACTTGGGAGGGGACACAGCTGGGACAGGTGACCCCAGGGATATCCCAAATGAGATCATGCTCAGCATGAGGGCGAAGAAGGATGAAGGGGGGACGCTCAGAGTGTTGGCACTTCTCTTCCCAAGTCACCTGTACATGTGATGGAGCCCAGGTTTCCTGGGGATGGCTGAACACCTGCCTACCCATGGGAAGTGGTGAATGCATTCCTTGTTTTGTTTAGCTTGTGTGCAAGCATTTTGCTTTCCATATTCAGCTCAGCTCAGGAGTTGTCTCACTTTTACCCTTCTGATTTTCTCCCCATCCCACAGAGAGGGGAGAGAGCCAGTGGCTGTATGGAGCTTAGTTGCCAGCTGGGGTTAAACCACAACAATTGTGTAGATATTTATCAGAACAATAGTATTTATCCTGAAGAATCAAGGTATCACAAAATACAAGCCTTGCCTTCCTTCCACATTCACTTCCCTGAAAAAGCTATGGGATTAGACACAAGGAAAAGTACAAGGAATCTTGGTAATATGTCAGTGATTTAAAATGCCTATCATGTACTTTTGATGGTAGAAATGAATGCTGCTAAAAATTGCATGCACATGATATGTGGGGATACTGCTGAGTTTTGCTCATCTGTGACGGCAATGCAAAGTATTCAAACCGCCTGACTCCTCTCAAAACGATTCACTCTATTTAACTGAATCTGAAAGAAATTGTGTGGCAGTACATGCATAATAGATATTTGTGCGTTCAAAAAAATCATGCATATACATTACCTAAAAGGCAAACACATCAGCCAAGCAAGGCTAACAATGATTAATCATATTCTCTTTCCCTCTATCTTCCAAGTTAATATGGTGGCAACATTGCTATTATCTCAAACTGAGCTAAGTCCACAGCACTGCCTGCCGTGATTATTGATGGGCTGTGGCTTGATAAATATTTTAAACCTTGATAAAACCCAGTGCACCCTGAAATTTAATAACACTCAACCTTTCCCAAATCTTCATTAAAAAAAATAATCCTCATATGAGCAAGAAACTGCAGCTTATGAGACTATGCACAATGTCCAATTCACTGCTCAGACACAGCCAAAGCAGCGCAGGGCAGAAATCTGCTTGGTAGAAATGCCACTGCGCTCCTCCAAAGATGATGTATTTGATAGCACCTTGAAGAAGACTGCTTTGATCACTATGTGCAAATCTTTGTCTAAGTGCTCTGGGAACATTTTAATGCTTTCCACTACCTTCCCATTACCTGAATGGACAGACAATGAAATATTCTGCCACTTCACTGGCAGCTATGGTTACACCCCAGCACAGTGAGGAGCACATTTCCTTGGTCTGAGTAGCTGTAACTCTGCCCTGCTCTTTTAATTACTTTGTGAACATCCTGGTAGCTGACTGCAGATTGCCAGCCAAGGACCATATTGCCAGCACTGGCACTGACCTCATGGACCACTCAGAAGCCTGAGGAAATCCCTTGCTGAAGCTCTACTTCAAGTCACCTCTGCAGAGTGGTAGGATGGTGAAAAAACAAACTGAGCAGCTCTGAGGAAGTTTGGAAGCATGTTTATGCCTAGTTGTGGCAGATACTGCTGACCAGGTCTCTTTTCAGACTCCTACAGCCCTTGAGTAACACATTTTGTGCTGAGCACATAACATGCTACAGGCACCTCCTTCCCCTACGAGTTTCCCTGTGAAATACTTCGCAAATTTCAGAATTTTCTTCTTTACTTCCTGTCTCTGCAAGCAATGTCAGAGGCCATGAAAATAACTTGCCATGGGTCAGGGACCATGACTTTACACAGTGAGGACATAGGCAGTCTGAATACTTAAATAAAAAATAACAGCAGCTTATGTACATGCCCAAGATGCATCAGACCACAGCAGATTTCCAGAGGGAATTGCTCTGAGGCAACACAGGTTATTTCTGGAACTCAAAGTATTCTGGGAAAGTATTCTATCCTTCCGATGGTTTTGCATTTTTTCTGAGGCCTTTCTAAATGACGGGACATTGAGTAAAACTTGCCTGATGCAGCTCTTCATCCACTCCTGTTCTGCAGGGTGGGGACAGGTGATCACCTCTGGCTCTCCTGTGAGAAAGAATTAGATGATCAATGTACATCCCTTCCAGCTGAAATAGTTCTATTCGATGCTATGCTATTCTACTCTATTCTATTCTGGAAAGGTGCTTAGGCTGCAAATTGATGCTTGTTTGTGATTCACCTGGCTGATTTCCTCACAGTCCCTGATCCTCCAAACTCTATCAGCACGTACCAGGGCACTATTCATGCCTCTTCTTTCTCCTGGACAAGGAACTCATTCTACAAATTAATGTGTTTTCAGGCCAAAGTCCCTCAATTTCAGAACCTCCACCAAAAATGAAAATGTGGAGATGCAATGATCCTACATAGTATGCAGCCCCACGATCAGATGGCAGCTTCGAACACCCATTCACAGCACCATCAGTTTTGCAATATCAACCAGAACTCATAAGAAACATTCTAAATTGCCATAACTCTCCTCTCTCTCTTTTTTTTTTCCCCCAAGGGAGTTTAAGAGTTACACCCCACTAAAAAGCTTAGCTTGTAATACTTCAAAGTATTTTATCCTCCCCGCTTTATAGGAGCAAACTGAGTATGCCACATTTCCCAGCAATATAAACTAACTCCATCCAGCAAAATAAAGTATGTCTTTAGTAAAAATAGGAATTTCCCTTTGCTCTTCATTAATTATCTGAATCCTAACCACAGAATCCAGTGGTTTGTGTAAGATGGGGTAATGATTGTGATTTGAACTCTATTTCCACATAGCTGGAGAACATCTCTTTTCCTCATTCAAAAAAATAAAAAAAAAATCAGAAATGCCATCTCTGTTCTCCTGCTGTTTGTTTCATCAACCATTCCCATTTGTGATAATGCTAGCTGACTTCTTCAGCAGGGTTCAAACAACACAGCTCCAGCTAATTTCATTATTCAAAATGCACTTATAAACTACACTTTATTCAGATGACAGGATGGGGTTGTTACAAAGTATTTATTTAGCCTTTTAACATCTATAATGCCATGATGGCATAGGACCAGCATGGATAAATCTATGTGACCCCAGTTCCTGGCACAAGAGTAAAAACTGTCAGGTGGGCGGAAAAAAGTGTTGCCAGAGTGCGCTGCTGTCCAATAAAGGGACCTAGTCAGCATGTTTTTTGTGGAAGTGTCTCTGAAGAGAAAATATATTTCTTAAAATGACTGGAGAGCAGAGGAAATGTTAATCTTTCTATAACTTTTTGATCTACCACTGAGAAGGTATTTCATCCCTAAGTTTTCATTTGTGCTCAGCATTGTGGTTTAGATCGATTAAAAAATAGCATGCACCTATGGGCTACTGTGGTACATAACAGGGACAGCAGTCTAGATCCTCTTCTATTCCCCTTTTCTCAAAAGTACAGTGTTCAGGGGAGGATACAGTCTGGATTGCTTGGTCCACCAAAAGTGGAACAGGCATGAAGAACCTGACCTACTGTTCCTGTGCCAAAAATCAGGTGCAAGTATTTAAAAAATGGTCCAAACTCAAAGCAGATGTTTAAATACCATTTTTATACATTTTGTTGAGACAAATGCCTTTCTAGAATTTTTTTCTTACATAATTTGTTACTCCACTGATGTTTTTAGAAAAAATTTTTGCATTTTTCACAATTTAAGGTTACATAGGTATGTTAAAGTATTAGGGCTTTCTGGTTTTTCATAGAAAAATCCAACTTGCAGATCTGTTGGAAAACCTCAGCTTCCTTATAGTCACTAAAGAGGATTGTGTTTTTCTTAAGACACAAACTGTATTCCTTCAGCAGTTGTTGAAATTAGGAGATCATCTAAGTCAGTTAAAGATATCCTCCTAAGGTGGCTTTTCTGTTCTGAGCAGAACTGAATAGAATTTTAATGTTGAGTGTAATGTAAAATGAAAAAGAATAAATTCTAATGACTTGCCCCCACCCTCAAATATGCATACGGTAGTGGCACATTTCTCCCAGTCTAGCTGTCTTCCAAAAATCAACAAACAGTTTCACACAGAATCTGTTTTGAATTTCAAAGGCAGTGATGGAAAAGAGAGGAGAGGACTAGAAACCATATGGTTTTGTGTGTAATTGGTTGAACACTTTCTAAGAAAAATAAAGCTATGTCATTAAGGATTTCTGCCCTTGAAAAAGGTATAAATTTCCAGCCATTTCTAAATTTTGCTTGTGTCCCAGACATCTCCAAGCCTTAATATGTTGATTTTGCTGGACAATGAGTTTTTTAAACACATTTTAATAGTGCCATTTAGTATCCTGATAGGCAAATAAAGCTATAGGAGCAAAACCATAGACTGTGATAAAGCAAGAGTTTTGTACCTGAGCAGGTATTTCCACACAACCAAATCATTTAATCCATCAGAATTCAAATTTCCCCTGTCTCCAAAACAGCTAATGATGTGGTTAATTCAAAATAATTTTCACTAACCATAGCAACACTTTGATTTGGCTTCAGAATAACTTGAGATAGTTATGTGCGAGGGTCCAAAAGGTACTCTTTTATTACTATAAAACCATATTCTCACGAGGCAATTGACTTGAGTTGAACTGGATACAGGCATCATATAAGGTATTAGGAAAAACACAGCTGAAAGTAATGATGTTAATATGAACTGAAACAATAAACCTGACATTTGACTGACACTGTACCATTTAAACTTATTTTCTTTCCTGCAAGATAACAATGCCACAAGAGAACGCAAGATTTTTTCACTGAGGTGTCATTAGTGGGATGTGGGAGTTCGGATTTCAGACTTCTCATCATAACTTTCCTAGATTTATTTACATCATGGGAAAATTCAGGACCACTGAAGGTCACCTAGTTCAATTTCCTCCTCGAGTAGTGTCAGTCATTAATTAACAGGCCAGGTCACTCATGGGTTTATCTTGTTCAACATTGTTCTACAATGATTAAATACAGAGTATAAGCTTAAAGAAAAAAATTAATCTAATTGAAAAATCAGATTCTAACAAACTAAAAGAACCTCAAACCCAGCAAATCATGCCAAAAACTTTAAATCATCAATTTATGTTAAAAGGGATGTTCTTTAATGGCTGCTGCCTCTGAAATAGTTTTGTGGTCATGCCAATTGCCATTACTTTACTGGCAGTGATGGCAGATCCTTTTCTGTCTGGGGCCTGAGGTGAAGAGTTAAGCTACTTTTTTTCTATGCTGTCCAGGATCAGCCACAAATGAGATGCAGTTGAGCGGTGTTTCTTGAGAAAACAGCTTGAATGATTCTTATGGAACAAGAATGAAAGGAGAAAATTACATCAGAAATGCAGCACTCTGAAATCTTCGAGCAGCATTAATTCAGTGTATGTCAGTCTTGACACTATTCAAATCCATGCTAACTAGAAACGGACCAGATGCAAAAGACAGAATCCCCACCAAGCTCATTTTGTTGAGCATGGGGATCTGAACTACGAACTTGTGCTGATGTGGGACTTGGGGGGTTTCTAGGAGGTGCCCCCTCTCCTACTTTTGTCAGAACTGACCAGGATTGGCCAATATTGCAAAGTCAACAACAACATAAATGTTTAACTTCTGGCACTGTGCTCTGAGAAGTTACCAGGCTTAGTTATGGGATATCAGAAAACCATTTCAAAACCTGGATTTCCAGTTTTAGCTCTCATTTGTCCTCAGCTTAAAGTGAAATGCCTGTCCAACTGAAATCCAGCTGAAAATTTTAGCTCTCTTCCAAACCTTTCAGTACCCTATCCACTCATGAAATACAAGTTCTAGCTTACTCAACATGTAGCAATGATGTTGGTTAAAATGTGTGTTAGGAATTTGCCATTTGATCCTTCAGGGTAAGCAGATCCTACAGCATTCACCCTGAGTTTTGCAAACACAGCCTTCCTTTGTCTGCCCTTAATGCAGTCCTGCAGCTTTTTGAAGCTTCGACAAGAATGTAGCATGTGAGAGCTCCCCTTTCCCACTGCATTTGGGAAATATGTAAGTCTCCTTACTGAAAATGTTGTGTTGTACTATCGCAGGGGATAGAAGTAAGTCTCACTTCAGCCTGAAGCATTTTCTTTTTGACATAATAAGGCATCTAAAATTCAGGCTTTCAGAGTGGGGCAAAAAGCACCTTTGTGCTTACCACTGCTGTCTCACAGTAACTACAGGTGCACAGTTAGTCCTGACCATCCACACACCAGGCATTAAAATGCCACCTGTGTGCAGGTGTTTGCCTTGGGGAAGCAGTGTGCATCACCCAGCCTGGATTCCACCAGTGAGTCTGACCAGTGAGAACCACGACACTCTCACTGAGCCAACAGACAGAATCTCATGCTGTCTCTCTTTGCCCTGTCCTCCTGAGTAGGGGCACCCAGACATGGGAAGCTCAGCAGAAGGTCTCAGCAGAGATGACAACATTAGCAGAGAGTGGTTCTTGAGCCATCCAGCTATGCACTTTCTGAAGCATCAAGCACTTCTGCGGTGAGAGGTGAGAAGAACAAGTGCCATACTTTACACTGCTGCATACTGGTATGATAGAGGAAGGGATTTTTCTGTCAGCTCTCACTTCACTTTCTTGACAGGCTGTAGCAATGAGTTAATTTCAAGGTGAAAGAGGTGTCTAAGAGCTTTTAAAAGACTCAGTGAACTCTTATCTGCCTACCCTTAAAAATGTGGCCCAAGGTCATGGGGCCACCAAGCTAGCAGACTTCCTCTGGGGGTCACCCCTGACCCACACTCATCAGGCACCTTTTCTGGGGAGGTACGTGAGTGAGTGTTATGCACTGTTAGGGTGAAACCATGGTGATCCTGGAAAAAGCTCTGTCCTACAGCAACAGCCAGCTCCTCAATTCACTTTGTGTTAGAAAACACATATTCTTCTAGCTGGGGAAAATAGTTCTAAAGTAGTGTGGTAGTAGAAATGAGTAATAAATTGTGTGCATTTGTCAAAAAGCAGAGCTTTCAGTTTCCTTGGAAACGGAACATTTTGTGGGTTTATGGTACTGTACTCAGCAGACACTGGCTGAGTCCTGTGTGAGTATATACATGGCCACAAAGGCCAGACTCTCTTGGCTGAAGGTTTCAGTATCTATTATATGTTTGGTAAAATACAGCTAAAAGAACTTCTCAGACTGAGCAACTCAGAAACCATAATGATGGGTAATACTTTTTTCATCAAAAATAAGTGCAGTTAAAGGAAGAGAACATTATTTGAAATCTTCTCTCCTTAGTCACCTAAGAACTTTGTATTTTATTGCAGAATGAAGCTGTGGTCAGAATCCAGGTTTGATAGTTCTGTGATCCTCCTATAAGCAGCCAAAATACCAGCCAAACCTGCTCCTTTCATCTCTGGACAGAAACAAAAACGAAGACTTAGTAATTACAGCATAACCATACCTTAAGTAAGACAAAAAGTAATTCTCATTAAAACAATATTTAAGAAACTAGCAAATAGTAAAGTCTTCAAAGTCAGGGACAGGACCCCAAAGACTCAGAGAAATAACATACTGCCACTCCTCATCTCCTCAAGGCCTCCAGACTCATAACATTTTTCCTTATAAATCCACTTCACTTCCATTTATCCAACAAGATGGATCTAGCCTGTGGTTTAAGCATTTGCTCCCTCTTAGGCTGTAACACCTAAAAGCTGTCAGCAACACTTGTCACCAAATATTCACTCTACTCAGAGCCAGAAATATATTCAGTTTTAACAAGGGCCAGCAGCAGCTTGGGAACATTTCTCTGGGCACAGGAGCACTTTTCCCCAGCAGCTGTGAAGCACATCGTATCAAATAGTTTTTCCAGTCACCATGTTAAAGCCTAAGAAATACAATTTTCTTTTTCCATTTGTCTTGGTCCACTGGTCTGCCATGTAGTGTTTCAGGCCAATCTGTGGGAAGATTGTGAACTGGACTTTTCAGTGAAATTAAGATTTTTAAGCCTGAGGAGCAAAGCACATAGTTAAAGGTTGTGACAAGGGAATCATATCACAGAATCACAGAATATGCTGAGTTGCAAGGGATCCACAAGGATCATTGAATGCAACTCCTGGCCCTGCACAGCACCATCTCCAAGAGTCACACCATGTGCCTGAGAGCATTGTCCAAATGCATCTTGAACTCTGTCAGGCTGGTGCTGTGACCACTTCCCAGGGGAGCATGTTCCAGTGCCCAATCACCCTCTGGAAAAACTTTTCCTAATTGTCTTGGTTTGAAAGACAGGCGTCTGTTAAGGAAGGCAGGAGCCTCCCTTGGAATGAAAAATGTAACCCCCTTCCCTCCAAATTACTATAATTTGGAAATTAAGGGGCTTTCAGGCAATTATATGAGAAATAGGAGTAACAGTTCTTTACTAGTGTATAGAACAAGACAATAATACAGAAACACTGGCTTAACTTGACAGAGTCAGGATACAGCCTGACACTCTGCTGATCAGGGTGGTGGCTGCAGTGCTCTTTGAAGTGGTTCTGTTGAAGCAGCGATCCTGTAGAAAGGCCTGGTCCTCCTCTGAAGGTCCAGTAGTAGTTATTTAGCTCTTGTCTTCTGGAGATCCAGCAGGTAAGAGCTGCTCGCGCAGCTCCAAATCCCAGATTCTATCCAGGTGGGAAGGCTTGGTTCCTCCCCCTGGGCGGAGCATCTCCCCATGGGCTGATGTGATTCTATGGGTCCTGCGGTGGGTCCTTGATGGCCCATTAAACAGAGATAGCTCCCGGAGAAGTTATCAGGGATGAGTCATGGTAGGAGATAAGGAGCACTGCCCCACCTGCTTTAACAATTTGTGAAGATGATAATAGAATACATGCTTTTCCATACATCCTACATTGTAACCTACCACACTAATACAACACAAACTTCCCTTGACACAAACTTCAGGCCTTTCCCTCAGGTTCTGTCACTGGACACCCCAGACTCAACAAAGAGGAAAAAGGCCAAAACAAAATTAATTTTTGTTCTCCTTTTCACTAAAATACAGATGTCTCAATCCTTAGCACATTATTTCTAGTTTTGGCAGTATGTCACTGCTCCATCACGAGTAGATTGGATATCTGTTCATGATGGCCACAACAGCCCTGGAGTAAAGATATTAAAGGAAAAATAATGAGAATTCTCTCAGACCCAATCCAAACATGCATGACATCTTTAGCACTACACTTAGGAGAGACAGAGGGACTCCAGCTTCCAGCTGCAAAGCTGGAGAACAGATGTTTCAGCTGCAGTGTGGACACAGGTGCGAGGACTTACAACTGGAAAACAATAAAGTTTACAGGGAACATTTGTCCAGGTAAATTGGGGGTGTGGTGATTGGTCGACAACAGATTTCTGACATCCTGGAATATGCTTGCAAATGATACTGTCTCTATCAGGGCTTTAAGATTATTGCTAGCTTATGCTAGCTAACATAGAAGTACCACATGATGTACTGAAAGCTGTTGCCGGGGGCAGCGCTCTGGGATGATTGCACAGCTCGGCCTGTTCAGCCAGACCCGTCAGGTTCATACAGTCACAATTCCCCTCCTTCTGGGCAGAAGCCACGGGAGTGGTGTCATCAGGTGTCAGGAGCTTGTGTGAGAGAGAAGACTTGGTGACAGGTCTTATGCCTGAAAATAAGAAATCCATGAACCTTTTCACACCATCCTCACTTCCACCGAAAACCAGTCAGACCACAGCTGGGAGGAACTGTGACTTTATTTAAGGGAAAAGCAATTGCTTTCAGCTGTGTTTCATTTCTAAGACTGTCCTCTCGAGGGACTTAACTAGAAACATGAAAGAAAATCAAAGTGAAGAGTCTTGTGCGAGTCCATATAATGACAGGGAAGGTGTTGGTCACCCAGCCCCAGAGGTGGAGCAGTGCTTAGAGGTGCTCCTCGCATGGTAGGAACAGTGACGGCACCAGTAGCACCCACCAGAAACTATTCACCGCTCTCCTATTCATTCTCTCACCAGCAAGTATTGACAGAGCAAGGGAGGCTCTACCACACACTGCCACAGACACAGGAAGAGGCTTCCCTGGGCATTTCACAGTGCTCCAAACTGAAAAAGGCACAGGAAAAAAAATCCTACAAAGTCTTTTTAAACAAATAAATTGACCAAGATCTGAAGAAAAGGTGGGCTTGCTTGCTTTTTTTCCTCCAGGAGAGCATTCAAAAGATCCACTGGGCCAAGTAACTAAATATCCCTCTCCTCTAAATGCAGCACTGAATTTCATGATACAAAGCTTCACATTTTTCCTTCCTGTGGCTAAATCTATATAGCATTAAATTGGTTAACAGTCCCTGCCAGCAATCCTTGCACTGCAAGTGGCACAGAAATGTCAATTTGAATTCAACAATTTAAATTCTAATCTCATGTATGGGAGAAATTTTTTCTTGTGGAAAGAATCAGCAAAACCTGTATGTGGAGGGATGGTGTCAAGATTAGTCTCTGCTGTATATGTTTATTACATATGTATAAATATTACATATGTTTATACATGCACACACAAAATTTATTTCCAACATTAAGGTCATCATGTTACAGACATTTACACTTCCAAGACTGATATAATGCTCTTGATGCTGTTTTCGTGAAGCCTCACAATGTACTTCAGAAGCTGTCAGTGCCAGCTGAATGATGTCGTTGAACCAGTTTCCAAGATGAATTCAAATATTCATGCGCAAGAGGAAAACTGAGATTCAAAGTCAGTTCCTAAATTACAAGATGATAGATAATTTCTTCTCATGAATAGTCTGAACATTACTGCCAGAGAAGAAAACCAAAGGGGAACTGATAACCTCTGTTAACATTTTGGACCTTCCCTTGATGCCACATTTGGCTGAGGATGATTATCAGAATTGCAAGGTGGATTGAGTCAAGTTTCCACTACATAGGCAGTCTTTCTCATAAAGCACCTAAAGGTCAGAAGCCTCTTTAGGAGGTGGTTTTAGGCCAACTCAGGGTTGTAATGCAGAGCACTACAGAAAATCCAACTCAACACTTGGCCTCAGGAATCCAAACCTGGGGGCTCTTCAGCACCTCCAGGTGCTGGTGTGACTGGAATAAGTAATGAGTTTTCTTTAATGCGTGGAACAGGACTTTTCCCATCAATTTAAGTGGTTTATTCATGTGCATTAGGCATTTTGTCTACCAGTGCATCAAAACCAGTAATACTGAAGTGTGGTCACTGTTGTGTGAAATGGTGTGGTTTGAGCCTTGCCTGCCACCACATGCTTACCTGAGCTCTGGGCTGCCAGGAGCATCCCTTTCAATCCTGCTTTTTCTATTCCTAGCATTTGATTTGCTTTTCTCAGCTTGTCTAAAAGAGCAAATGGGTTTTCTTCCTCTTCACACTGCTCCCTCTTACCTGATGTCTCCTCTCTTGGCTCAAGGGCCTCCCATAAGCACTGACAGAAATTCACATATAATAAGAATTATTGTCCCAACTCTTCTGCCTCCTCAATCTTCAAGGCTGCAGTGGGCAGGGTGTGTGGCATGAGGCTGTGTGGGTGCTGTAGTCAGTATACCCAGAGCACTGGGTGGAAGTTCTCAAGATCCCCCTCTTCCCTCTTTTACTGTGCAAACAGGCAACATCTCCAGCCCTGGTCTTAGCTTCGTGTGACTAAAAAACACAGTCTATGTGAAGGCTATTGTCAGTCTTGCACATCTCTTCCCTTTCTTCTTCCAACTATAAACCCAAGAGGACACAGTTTGGAGTGTCTTTCTTTTGAGCAATAAATTAACAAAAGCTTTTTCTTTTTCCTGACAGTGACTCAGCCCTAGGGAAATAAAATAGTGCAAGTAAACATTAAAAATTAATTTTCTAAGATCCCTAAAAATATGATGTGCAGCATATTTTTGGCAAATTTTTGTCGTCCATTGCATGCTTCTCTGCTGTTGTCTTTACAGGGTAAAAGACTTGATTTGCAAGTGAGATGCATGTCTGCAAACTTCGCATGCTCAGGTGGGAAACTTGCAAACATGAGTATTGGGGCTGCTCCAGAAGGCCCATTTTTGAATGTTCTACTCAGCTTGGAAGGCTTCATAACCTGTTAGAAATGTTAAACAATGAAAAGCTCACTTATGCTTTGCTGAAGGCATCTCTGCCTTACAATGTGCAGTGAGGCTGGCAGAGTTTATTGAGTATTGTGTAAACTGTGTAGGCATCCTGATATAGGTTTTCTGTTTGGTTGCTTCTGAATGGGTAGAAAAAGTCAGGTGGACCAGGAAGTGGAAAAAAAATTCACATGCCCTCCTGCAATTTAAGTGGAGGCAGTGTCTGATGACAAAGATTACAGCTTAATATAACATTTGTCATGCACTCATATCTGTGAGTTCTTCAGCTTAGGGCTTGAGCATCAAACCAGTGACTCAAAATCACACAAACCAACAGACTGTACTTATAAACATGGTTGTAATCCCATTGTGTAAAGTGATTACTACATTACACAGAAGACCAGATGCTTTCATGAGTGAGCATCCCAGATGAGACAAGTCCCATCCCCACGGTGCAAACTGACAGGCCTAATTCTGAGTTCAGGTTAGTTTAGATGAATATTTCTCAGTGCATGTCCCAATTAATGTCACTGACACCAGAATGAAGGTCTAGATTATTTTCTTTCTAATGCTTTTAAAAGTTTTGTATAAAGTGATTGTAGAATTAGCAGGCAGTTATGCTTTGGGAATAATTAAAAGCCTGTACCCCAGTTCTGCACCTCTAGGGAGACTGTACATGGACCACCAAACTTAACTTGGTATGTAAGCCACTGTGAAACAGGGTGATACAGAGTAGTCACAGGAAGAAATAACCAGCTTTCACTCTCATATTCACTTTATTTAAAAGAGCAGCAAGACTTAGAAAGCCTGTTCGTCAAAAGCCAAACCAGAGTGTCTGTTTTCCAACTGGTACATTTCAAAATCAAGATTTTCATCACTGAATGAATGAACCCTGAAGCAGCCTGAACTCTAAAATACGTTATTGGGTGCCTGGGGAGAAATATTCATTCCCTGCTGGAATAAGTTGGTCTAACTCTAGCAAAGCAGCAAACATGAAAAAAGGAAAAACCTTTTTCCCTCTGAAATTGCAGCCTGAACACCAAACAAAAATCCACTTGCAGTCAAAGCTCTGAGGAAAATGGGCTTCATGTGGACTTTAACAAAAACTCTTTCTGCACACAACAAAATGAACATCACAATACTAGCAGTAACTGTTCCTTTAAGGACTTTACCCTAAGCAAAGACCAAGAAAGTCAGCTGGTTAAACACGTTCTGGAGAAGAACTGCGGCCATAATTTACACAATGCTGTGCTTAAGATGGTTGTTAAAAAAGAACAGCAGTAGGAAGATTCAGATAGACACATGGAGCAGGTTTTCATACACTGGAAAGCAAAAAATGCAACTGCTGTGACATTACATTTGATGTTTATGCTTTATAGACTTTCTTTTGTTTTAATACTGCCTTATTTTACAAAGCACAACGCGCATTTTACTACTTCGCCACGCACGGACACACCTGTACCGTAACACGGGACTGCTTGGGCAATACGCTTTGTAAAAGGCGTGTTTGACCGCTGTCTCACGCTGATGGCCTCCGGAACGAAGCGCGGCCGGCGCAGCGCGGAGCCTCACGCCGAGCATCCCTCGGGCTCCTCCTCGCGGGCGCCGCCAGCGCCGGCCGGGACCCGCCGGAGCCCGCTGACCGCCGGAGCCCGCTGACCGCCGGGGCCCGCTGACCGCCGGGGCCCGCTGACCGCCGGGGCCCGCTGACCGCCGGGGCCCGCTCAACGCCGGGGCCCGCTCAGCGCCGGAGCCGCTGACCGCCGGAGCCGCTGACCGCCGGAGCCGCTGACCGCCGGAGCCCGCTGACCGCCGAGGCCCGCTGACCGCCGGAGCCGCTGACCGCCGGAGCCGCTGACCGCCGGGGCCCGCTGACCGCCGGAGCCGCTGACCGCCGGAGCCCGCTGACCGCCGGGGCCCGCTGACCGCCGGAGCCCGCTGACCGCCGGAGCCGCTGACCGCCGGAGCCGCTGACCGCCGGGGCCCTCTGACCGCCGGAGCCCGCTGACCGCCGGAGCCGCTGACCGCCGGAGCCGCTGACCGCCGGGGCCCTCTGACCGCCGGGGCCCGCTCAGCGCCGGGGCCCGCTCAGCGCCGGGGCCCGCTGACCGCCGGGGCCCGCTGACCGCCTCAGCACACACAGCCCCGCACCGGCCCTCCTGACCAGCACCGGCACCCCGATCGCGGCAGGAGGGCTCTCCTGTGAACAACCCTGGGTGTCCCCAGGGATCTGTGTTGGAGGGTTGCAGAGCTGGGTCATTCTTTGGGGGTGGTAGAGAACTGATCTTTCACCCCAGGAGCTGCAGTAATTCACAAGAGTTATTTAAAATTTAAAGTTGCTTTTAACTTTTTTTAGCGGAGTTCTCAGAAGATTTGGCTAAGGATGTGAAATTCAGCACTGGAAATAGGGGAGATACATTGATTTTTTCAGAGGTGAAAGGTTCAAAAAGAGAATTCAGACAGGTTCACTGGCAATTCTGGGGGCACAAAGGATTTTATTCTCTCCATGCTGGAAATTTATGGAGAGTAAATAGGTAATCTATGCAACTGGAACAACCCCCCTCCATACACACACTCTTCTGAATGTACAAACCCTGGTCCTGTGTTGGAAAGGGGACTTGCATTTTTAACTGTAACCATTGGTGAAACACAATATTCTTCCTTCCCTTTACAATTCCTGATTTGTTTATACCTCTGGGCTATGTCAGCCACCTGAACACCGATTCTATGTAAGTAACATCAAACAAGTTGCCAGTCACCTAAAGACACAAGATCTACAAAGGTTTAAGCTTCGGCAGATCTTTATGCCTTGGCTGATTAAACACTTGAATGCAGTGCCAACAGTCAGTGCATGATGCCAAGTTTAAGAATAAGTCTTTATTAAAGTGGGACCTAGGATGGTCAGGAACATTATATAAATGTACTAAATAACCTTTTAGTCCACTGAGATAGAAATTTAACAGCACTGTTTGACTGAACACGTACAGAGTGCTTTGCAATAGAGAGATGACAATAGCATACTGGTGAAAAAGAGGAAGGCATTGACCTTAAGTGCCTGTGAGAATCTGTAGATAAGTCCATGTTCTGCAGCTTCTGAAGAAAACAGTATTTCAAACACAGGACAAAATAAGCTGAACTCTGGCATCAGCAAAACAGAGATTAAATGTTTGAAAAGACAAAAAGCCTGTGCTGGCAGTTCAAAGGAAATAAGCTGGACAATAATCAAAATTCAGCTTGGCTGAATACAGAAAAGCATTACTGCAGTCTGGTACAACCTCTAAGAGACAAGTTTTCCAGTTCCCTTTTTTAACAATTAGAGCAATCCAGGAGTCATATAATAGCTGATCAGATTTTTTTCAGATGAGGCCAATAGAGAAATGTTAGCATTCACATTTTTTGCAGCTTCATTGCTAAGTGGATAGTTAATAAAGCAGTGAAGTTCTGCAAATTCAAGCTGCTGTGCACTACTGTGCTAACTAGATAGTATTTTCCAAATTGCTTAACTGCATGAGTGACTCCAAAGCAAGCTTGTGTTAAAGAGAATCACCTGGATTTTTTTTCCCGTAGGCTGTGCTAGACATTTATATCAATTCATTTGGTGGTGCTCAGTCGCTGTCTCATTCCTGCTTTATGAGTGCAGCTCCTGGCCCAAACTTGTTCATGTTCCCTGTGAGACTTATGTAACTACAGATAAAAGCCCTTCCTCACCAAAGTCACTATGGACAAAAATAAAGTTGTGCACCATCAGCATAAAGTGCTAAGTACTAACAAGTGAAAGGAGACAGCTCAGAAGAAGAATAGTGTTTAAAAAGAGAAGAAGACAAAAGTCATCAAATAGATGCTCATGGAAACCACACTGAATCAGTGAGGCAAAGGATGTCTCCACAGTTATGGACTTCAGGGCATTTGTTTAGATGAGAGAAGAAATCACCCAAGGCGCCCCCGACATCCTTAGGCTGAGATGCTTGTGGTCCATTTCACAATGCAGTACAGTTACCCTGCTGAAATAAGCCAAATAGACATAAATATTTCTGATCTATTAAGGGAATTTACAGTCCTGAAGATCTTCCCTTCAAACAGCCATGCCTCACTCTCTCTTTCACACTGGCTGGTTTCTTCCTCTGGACAGCAGAGGTAAAAAACAGTATTTCTGGATATGATTTTAATGATTATGGTAGTCTTGTTACTGTAAGTACTCAAATGTAATCTGAAATACTCTTCAGCTTCACACAATTAGCAATAGCTGTTCAAGAGTACAGGCTGGCATAGTAAGGTAATCCATGACAACAAGAAGAAAAGAAATTTCCACCCAGAACAGAGAGAACTGAACTCTCTAGATGATCACTGAAGCTACAGCCATCTGAAAGCTTCACCTAAGGGAACACAGACAGAAATAAATGGAAATATATTCAGGTCATGCTTAGCTGATGAAGTAAGCCTTGCTTTGTAACATGATGAAAAGGTCAGTATCAGGTCTGAGTTATGCACTCTCTCACTTCACATGGCAAGTACAGGTAGTTTTCACTGGAATATATACTACCTGCCTTCTCCAATGTTCCCCATAATGGGAAGAGCCTTACTAGCCTTTGAAAAAAACAGATTTCTAATGCTATTTATAACTATTCATAACTACATTTATGAGCTATTTATAACTCAAGTGTAGACTTCTTCTTTTCACTTCTAGACACAGATGTGATTCTGCTGACTGCCACTGCATGAGAAGTTGGTTGGGAAAAGGGATTATCGGAGACTGAGCACTTTGTGAGGATTTAATGAAAGCATAGTAAAAATGAATAAATATCACTTAATGGCTGTCTCATTTCCTGGCCCTCAGTCAGTTACATCCAGAACTGGTCACGGAAATGTGTTAGCCCAACTGGATTGGTGGGTGGGAGTGGGAAGGAAGATAGAGACCGCTACAGAATGAAGCAAAAATACAGCAGAGTATCTTGTTTTCCATTTCAAGTTGCCACATACCAAAAAGAACAACAAATTCCAATTCCAGATAAACTTTTTTAGGCCAGTCTTAAAAGTTCTTCTCAGGCAAAAGAAAAATCAATGTTTCAGTTTTGTTGTTCTCTTGTTACCTTTGCTTTTAGAGGCAGATCAGTTTTAAATGAAAACAGCACTCTCTTGAAATGAAAATGAGAAAGTTTTTATCTAGAATATATCAAGCTCAATAGGCTGATATTTTTAGTTATTCAAATGTCTAAATGAATGCTTCTGATTTTTGGTATCTTCCCCCATTTCTTTTCTTTTTTTCAGCTACAGTTATTGACTCCAGTTCAGAAATAACTACTGCCTATGATACATCTACAATATGTGCACTTTTTTTTTTGCCAGGACAAAAAGAGTACATGACGGAGCCTGAGGGCCAGAAGAGCCTCACAGCCAGCTGCTGAGGCCACCCCCAGCTAATGGGGGCTGCCAACCGGCAGACAGCTGTGCACAAGAAGCCACTGTGACCCTCAAGCTTGGTGAGAAAAAAGACAGTGAGTGGGGGAAACACAGCATAGCTGCTTTTGAGCCCTCTTTGTCTTTGCAAAGCTTTCAGTAAGTGGAAGGAGGGAACCTAAAAATCCCTAGCTTTCACTACAGAGTTGTTAAAATAACTTTACTTTGGCTAATAAGCTGTTAGGATCACAATTAACAGACCTTTTTTCTTTTTTTTTAATTCTCTCTTTTGCTTAGCTCTTCATTTCAGCTGCCATAATACCCACAGTAAGATTTTCTCTCAGTGTCACATCTATAGTGCCCCTTCTGCCTGTGTGCTGAGGAACCCAAAGCAGCATGTGCAGGTCAAATCACCTGCCCTGGATCATCATCACATTACAGGGCCCTTTCTAACCAATGGAATTACTGTCCATCTCCCGACTCCTACAGGATGAGGAGCTTCCTCACGGAGGCAACAAAGCAAAAAGCGTGGTGAGAAGGAGGAGGAGGCTCGCCAGGACAGACTTCTGCTACTTCTGTAAGCAACCTGAGGGATTGTTCTTTTAACTCACAAGTGCACTAAGCTCCTTAAACTCCTTTCCCACTCTCTTTACTGCCTAAACTCAACATCTCAAACCCTTTCTGTTGACTTTGGTAGGAATGACTCCATTTTGCAGCGATAAGGGGTGAATACATCTCTGTGTAGACTCTTGGACCATGCACCCCACTTGTGAATCTCTGCAACTTTATTTCTTCACTTCAAAAAAAAGAAGGTTCAAATCACAGACTTGCACACTAACTGAGCATTGAAGCTGCCTTTAATTCTGACTAATTAGTTGAATTCTTGCAGTTTACATGAGGTTTCATCAGAATATAGTTCAGTATTCAATTAGGAACTCTTTTTTTGGGGAGGAGGCATCATGCAGAACTTTGAACACTGTGATCAATATAATAAAGAACAGGGAGCCTTTGAAGCAGAGCTGCTCTAATTAATCGACTTTATTTTGCATTTTGCTTGACTCAGAAAAATATTCTTTCACTTCCAGTCTGTTCCCAGTAGCGATAACTGATCCTGCCCTAGCATGGGGGGACTGGATAAGCAACTCTCCTAGATGATACTCAACCCTCCATTTCTGAGATACTCTAATGAATGAGCTAACCTTTGAGCAGCAACCTGCAAACAAAACCAAAACATATTTGTCTCTTTTGCAAATGCATCCTGATTATTCTACATTTATAGGCATAAGCAACCCTTAGATTTGTCTGCTTTCTTTAAAGCACTTACTGATATTGTACCAGCCAGGCCTTGATCTACTACGACACGTCAGGCTGGGAATCTGTTAAAACACTACCACTAAATACATGCTACTAACAGATGTGCTTAGTGGCTTGGGAGAAATAGAAGTGATATTTAATTACGTGACATAGTAAAACAAAGCAGAAACAAAATCACATGTGCAATTAATGAAGAGCGGGAAACTTAGATTATTAGATTAATTTATTATTTATTATAGATTTATTAATTAATTATTAGATTTAAGAACATTACACTAAGCACATATTTTGCTCAGATTAGACAATTTGCTGAATTCAAGTAACTGTTAAACCTGAGCAGTCTGTCTGGATCCTACACTTCTTAATACTTAGAATCCGAGTCTAGAACATTAGGGTCAGAGTGTCTGAGGTCAGATTCAAATACCTCCTGAGTGGAGTGTAAATAAATGGTTTAAACTTGCAGCCATCTGTGGTGAGGGTTATCATCCCTTGACTCTAAAGAGAGAGCAATTACCAGTAGCCCTCAGCAATTATGAAACGTAGGATAATGTTTCTTTACCACTGCAGGCCTCAGATGCCATTACATAAACCTACACAACACTACAATTATTGGATCCCCAAATTGTGTCCTATGCTGCACTGGCAGCCCTCAAACTCTTCCTGTGCAGCCTGCAAAAGGATGTCAGTGTACGAGGGATGGCAGGAAGGGAGCCCACACAGCACCAGCACTTTCCCAAGAAAGGCTCACATTCTCCCTCCTCTTCCTCCTCTCTGTAGGGGCTGGGCACACCAGCAATGCTCAGGTCACAATTGTGAGGACAAGAAATGGTGGACAAATAATGGGTTATCATTGCTTTTTCTGTAGAAAGCCAAGGGATGCTTCTCCAGGGCATCGGTTCAGGCAGGACACTGCAGTACGGAGTAAGTGAAATGGGCACATCAGCATTTCTGCCTCACCATCGCATAGATGGCAGAGGGGCTGTCCTGGTTGAAATGCCACAGAGGCATACTGTGCTTTGTGTGGGCCCTAGCATACAATGAAATGGAATTCCCCATCCATCTCCCTCACCGTTTTCCCCACCTTTCCCTGATTTTCCCTGGTCTGCATGTTTGAGAGCTGTGCAACTGAATACAAAGCGAAGGGGGAAAAAATGACTGTTGAATACCACTTTGACCTCATAGCACAAACAGTTTTGTCCTTGATAAGACTGGGAGCTCCGAGAGAAAACCAGAGTGTGATGATGCCATTATTTGAAAGACTGTAGTGCACCCTCACAAATATAAAATGCAAACCTTTGATTGTACAGGCAAATTTACTTTTGGCGCTACATACAAGTCCTTTACCTTGCAGCTCTACCACTCATTCAATGGAGGATTTGATTAAATCCTATTTAACATGAAAAATTATTGGTACCTGAGGACAGATAGCTCAACAAATATTAATGAGTAAAAGTAAATAAAGAGAACTATTAGTAAGAATACTACCCTTAGGCTCACTGTCCTTCACCTGTCTGGGGTTTAGGGCATCATTGCATTTACTATATTTGCAGCCTAGTACTCAGTTGCAAGATTTTGCTAAAAATTGACAACAGAAAATACAATAAAAAAATCATCTCTAAGATTTATGGAGACGGTAAGTCTTTAAACAGAACAGAAGTCATCTTGAACTGAAGCAAAATTCCCAGGACACCAGAGAAAGCCATAGTTACAGTGGAATTTCAACTAGCTCTCATTGTAATTTAAAAACATAAACAGAAGTGGATAGTGTATATTCTAAGGTAATAATTTACTTTTAGAGATATCCAGCACTAAACAATTCTCCAGAAGCACTGTAATCCATCAATAATGAATAATCTTTGAGCAGCACT
Source organism: Corvus moneduloides (assembly GCF_009650955.1). NCBI lineage: Eukaryota > Metazoa > Chordata > Aves > Passeriformes > Corvidae > Corvus > Corvus moneduloides. Next base: position 124,281,915 of record NC_045476.1, on the reverse strand, counting down.
TTGCAGCTAAATGACGCCAGTATACTTTCTAGATTAAATACCTGGCTGTTGTAACGCCTCCGCAGTCAGAGTGATTTCAGACAATCCGCACTTTTACACTTGACTGAAGGATGCAATGATATTTTTCTTTTTATGCACATCGACATTCAGCCATTGGTGAACAGCTGTCTACTAGCTAACAACACTGCTACATGTGACTTCAGATAATACTGGTCCGAATGAAGCCTGGTGGGAAATGAGACAGACACAAATCATGACTGAGAGGTTTGCATCTGAATAAAGCTGCCAGGGACCAATTAGTAGGACTATTATTGATTCACATGCTGGAACCCATGAGACAAATATTCACCTCTTGATTTTTCCCCTATAAATCTGTCCAAGAATAGACATTTTTGTACACAGACTTTTTGAGTCCTTTTGATACCTTATCACTACCAGTCCCTTCACCAAACACTTCATGGTGGCAGTGAGATTCCCCCATGTAGTTTCTTTGCACATCATAGTCCTTATATTCCTTTCACATGTGGCAGAACTCTTACAAGAAGTCAGGTAAAAATGAAAATAAAAGTGACTCAGAACCTTGTGATTAATTTTCAAGCAATGTATCTAGGATTGATCAGCTAAATCAAGTCAAATATTAATTACTCACATCTGTTTCTGAGGTAGCTAGGCCTGGCAGAGCCCTCCAACGGTTGGATGCAGAAGGCAGCTTTCCCATGTTCATGGGTGCTTGGCTCCAGGGTTTTGGTGGGGGTTTTGCCATCTCTCCTTTCTCTGACAGAATGCTGTGGTATTATAAATAGAAAACTCCATCTGCTGTATGGGAAACTGAATTGCAGCTAATGTCGATATATTTCTCTTGCCCGTGCTCATGGAGGCCCTGACTGCCATTCAGGCAGTACTGTCACAGGGCTGTACAGATCCAGACAGTCTATTTGTGTGTCTCAGACTCCTTTCCACTAATATGTAGTAACAACAGGAGAAAAATAGTTGGTCCTGCCATGGGCTCCATGAAGGTGGAGCTGCTTCCACACAGGTAACCCACTGGGATCACCCCAGGGCTGTGTGGCCAAGCAGGGCTGTGGAGGGACTCCCACTGAATTCAGTAAGCTCTGGATCGGGTCTGAGTGCCCTGGACCACTTTTCCAGTCACCCCAGTTGTCCACAGTGCTTGGCACAGCTCAGCGCCCCCACAGATCCACCTGTGGGTTCACAGCCTTCAGCATGCTCCTGCAAAGCCTCAAGCAGAGGCGAGGCCATCCCTGCAGGAAGGCACAGCATGCTCCTGAACAGTGGCTGAAGGAGATAAACAGACCACTGCAGAAAATCACTAGGGTGTTTAAGAGATGGTACTACAAAAGCTTAGAGATTTACACTTCAAATAGCCAGTTCCCTGGTGCAACACAGTTCTTACCCCACGACAGTGTCTCATAGCAACTCCTTATTAATTTGTCTAAATATTTTTCCTTTAATGGACCCTCAGCCTCTCTGAGTCCTCTCACTTGTATACACCTACCCAGACGCTTTCCTGCAGAGGCAGGCAATGATGGTGCTATCAGCTGGCAAGGCTGGTGGCAAGGAGCAAGGTGGCCGTGACCACACAACAGAGCAGGACAGCCTGTCCCCTGCCCCAGGCAGCCGGGGGTGCCTGGCACAGGGGGCCAAGGAACCAGGAGGAGGTGATACATTAGGAGTACTTGAGAGGTCAACAGCATGCTGGGGCATCAGGAACAAAATCCTAATGTTGCAGGCATCATATTTCCTCAATAAATCTGTTAATAAAAAAGAACAAACACTAAAAATTTGGTATTAGAATACAGAACAACAGAAAGACACCACAGTAGCAATTCCAGATGAAACTAAAGAAATCAGTAATTCCAAATGAGATCAACTGGGAAAAAGACCTTAATACATGATGAAGAGGGAACCTGAAGCTTATATCTTATTCTTTTGTTCTGGCATTTCAGAAACCTATCTGACATTTGGAACATGCAAAACTTAAGAGATTTCAGGAACAGCAAAATGCAATCAATGAATTTTATCCAGTTGTCAAGATGTCAAAGTTGTTTTTTAATGAGCATTTGCCCCAACCAACAATTGAGCATTTGCCCCAACCTTCCAGTGGCTTAATATCTACTCCTGATACTTTTCTTCTGGTACATATCAAGGAGGGGATTAGGATAACTGTTTGCATCACCAGGTTTGGAATGCTGTGATCCCAAATTAAAAAGCATCAATTTTTGTACTGAGTTCAGAAAGGCTGTTCTCATACTTTACATATGTCTGAATGCTGGCACTTGATGTCAGTGTACACAGCCTGTAATCTGATCAAACTCATGGTAAGGGATCACAGTGTGACACCTTCAGAGCCATCATGGCAACCCACTGAGCCACTGTGAACTCACTACTTTCAGAAGTCTACCTAAATATCTAGCTAGAAGGCTGTGAGACACACTCATCAAGCACTTTTTATTTTTCTGGGGCAGTAGTTTGCTCAAATGCCACTCAAGATGCATGGCTTTTTGTTAGTGACTCTTCCAGAATTCATTATCAAGAGACAGCACTTGAGAATTCAGAGTTTCCAAAGATTTACAAAGCAACCTGGAAAAAACCCCCACAGAACTAACTAATAAAAGCATTTAAAATTGATTTCAGAAAAAAAAAATACTGCCCTGTTACAAGAATAGCATCTCCAGATTATTTTTATACACAGGATCCATTCTTTCCAGTTAGACTGTGTTAGATAATCTGGCGAAGAAAATTGTTTTGTGGTCATTTAAGATTAGTATCTTATACAGAGCTATGCTCTTATCCCTGCTCTTATGTCAAGCTGTCAGATAAAGTGCTAAAGTAGAATAAAACAAATACCAGATTTCCTTTTTTGTCTGCCTTTAAGAAAACTATACTAAGTGTCCCAAATAAATGCTCATTATGTTACTTTGCTTAAAATAAGATTAGTGAGAAAATAGTTTAGCACATAAAAATTTCCTCTGCAATCTTAGATTAGTTGGAGGGCCCTGACAAAAGGACTAGAGACATTCCTTTTATCTGATGGAAAAACATCTTTATTCCTGGACTGAGCTATGGCGGCTTTATTCATTAGTATTTTCTTTTTTTCTGTAGAAAAATGCTGGTGGGTGAGGGAAACAGACTATCTTTGGTACGACATTATTAACCTAGACTTTAGGAAGCTGCAGTTTGCTGCTCCCTGCAGGCTTGGAAAATCACTGAAATCCACACTTTCACTGAAATAAGTTCCCTGAAGGAGCTGGGACATTATCTCTCCATGCCACTGTTCACAATCTGGAAAATAAGTGTCGAGTATTTTGTCACTTTAAAGGAGACATGAAAGAATGACACTGCTTGACTTACAGGTAGTCTGGATGCATTAGCGAATTATAACACAGGATTTATCTCTGAATTTCCTCTCTTCAGTCAAACAAAAGTGTCACCTGTAATAAGTAGAACATTTACCAGCTTGTACTGAAAAATATTTTAGCGCATGCATAGTGAGACATAAGGAGACAGAAACCTGTGCTTGGAGGGTAAACTTCTCCAGGATGAAAGGAGGTGGGTGCCTTTGCGATCTATGGGATTGGGAGTCACAGACCACCTACAGACCACCTTCCTGTTTGGGGTTTGTACAGCCATTAGTGCAATAAGTGTCCTGATCAGTGACAGGTGCTCACAAGCTTTGCAGTGCCACAAGCAACACGGACAAAGAAAAGGCTCACAAACAATTTCAGCAAGCACTTGTCTTCTGCAGGTTCAGAGAGATCTGAGATTTAGGGATGTGATCATAATATACTGCCAGGTTAGGGAATGTCAGTCCCTGAGCCTTTAAAGGTATGATCAAAATAAGCAAACAGAGAAGAGGAATGCAGCACATTTGTCCAGTGGGGTATCATGATGTGTCCAGAAAGACACTTCTGTCAGTTATGGCAGCTTCCTGAACAGTGATAGCATAGTTTAGTGAGAAATATCACCCACTATAGGAGGAAAATGTACTTAAAATTGGGACCAAAACTGTTAACTGAACTTTTGGAATTTAATGCCCTCTACAAGCCAAGCAACACAGGTTTCTCCATTGCCCAGCAAGGCTGATTCACAAAACAAGGCATCAAAAATTATGTAATCTTATAGCAAATGTTACTTCTGAATACTATATTGAGAAACAGTGGAGAAAGAGCTTTCTTTGGCAAGGCAAATCAATGCCTACTCTCAGCTACAGCCTACCTTAGTGTTTGATGATAGACATTAGCACCTTCTTCCTTTGGTTTCTGCGCTAGCGATGAGCGATATCCCACATTGTGTAGATCTCACTACCAACACCTTCCCACCAAGAGCAAGACCGTGACAGATTCTCCCATCAGTTATTCCTTGCACCACCTTCATATCTTTTTCAATAGCTTTTGATCAAAACAGCCTGGAAATTCTGGACACAGTGCAAGTTGTCAATGCACACATACCTTGAATGGTAACCATGGCATTGCTCTGCCACCACTGTGCTTTTAAGCATCCAGCCTGGGCAAAACACGCGTGAAATCTCCAGATGTACAACATAGTGCTCTGATGAGCTTCATGACCAAAACTGCCAAGTTAACGCCCTGTTAATGATTTAATCTGGCACTTGCACACTGAACTGAAATTGCATATCTTATGATGAAAACTAGATCAAGATTAATGTCTCAAATTTCTTATTTAGGAAAACCTTCCAAAATTTTTCAGATGATAGGTTGAAAATTTCTTTCTTTTTTCCATGTGAGGAGAGGCTGAAAGAGAGGGGACTCCTCAGCTAAGAGAAGAATTAAAGGCACCTGATCAGTGTGTATTGATTAGAAACACCTGATGGGAGTGAATGAAGGTGAGGAAGCCAGACTATTCTTAGTAGTGACCACTGATGGGACAAGAGGTAACAGACACAAATTAGAACACATGATATTCCAACTGCACACAAGAAAACAATTTTTCACCATAAGAGTTGTCAAAATCTGACACAGGTTACCCAAGGAAGTTTTTGAGTCTCCATCCTTGGAGACATGGTTGGACATGGTCCTGGGCAACCTGCTTCTAGGTGACCCTGTTTGAACTGGGGAGTTGAGCTAGAGGACTGGTATCAACACAAGCTGAGGATGAACAGGTCGAGAGCAGCCCTGCTGAGAAGGACTTGGTGTTGCTGGTGGATGAGAGGCTGGACATGACCCAGCCATGGGCACTCACAGCCCAGAAAGCCAAACGTGTCCTGGGCTGCATCCAAAGCAGCGTGGGCAGCAGGGTGAGGGAGGGGATTCTGCCCCTCTACTCTGCTCTGCTCTGGTGAGACCCCACCTGCAGTGCTGCATCCAGCTCTGGGCTCCCAGCACAGGAAGGACATGGACCTGTTGGAGCAAGTCTAGAGGAGGCCACCAAGATGATTAGAGGGGTGGAGAACTTCTCTTATGAGGAAAGGCTGAGACAGATGGAATTTTTCAGCCTGGAAAAGAGAAGACTTGGGGGTGACCTAATTTCAACATTTCAGTACCTGAAGGGAGCCTTGCCGGAAGATGGAGAGGGACTTTTTACAAGGGTGTGTAATGATAGGACAGGGGCTTTGGTTTTAAACTGAAAGAAAGTAGGCTTACACTACACATTAGGTAAAACTTCCTTATGCTGAGGGTGGTAAAGTACTGGAACAGTTTTCCCAAAGAAGTGGTGGACATCCCTGAAAGTGTTCAAGGCCAGGTTGGGGCTTTGGGCAATCTGGTCAGGTGTCAGGTGTCCCTGACCATGGCAGGGGATTGGAAATGCATCACCTTCAAGGTTCCTTCCAAACCAAGCCATTCTATGGTTCTATGATGACCTTCAAAAGTCCTTTCTGACCCTAATCATTTTGTGTTTCTTTGATTCTGTTTTACTCATGAAGCATTGCATCTCAGATGTGATGTGCACCGTAAAGGGTTCTGAGACAATGGATGATCCCAAACTGCTGTAGTAGGATTCATCACAACCCAAACCTCTGTATTCCAGAATATCTTATGGCAGCACAGCCAGTCATCTAGCAAACTTCTGAAACTTGAAAGAAAAAAATACAGTGCCATTCTGGACGCAAAGTACAAATGGTGGGTTATGGAAATTGGTATTTCTTGTAGGTGTTGATGGAATTATTTTAAATTTTTTCTAGAGTTTTAGCAGTTGGTCTTGGAAA